>NC_141609.1:32927521-33202521 GCF_047967505.1 Dipteris shenzhenensis | reverse complement strand
AGAGGGCAGCCCTTATTGTGCTTAGATTTTCTGTGAATTTGAAGCTATGTTTAGTTAGAGAAAGGTTTCACCCACTTGGTGCCTATAGCATGCTTGTCTTTAGGAAAATCACACGACTCCCTATAGCACACTTTGCCTGAAGGCAAATCACACACCTCCCAAGTGTCATTGCAATGAATTGAATCTAATTCTGATTGCATAGCTGCCATCCAATCCTTATTGTCAAAGGCATCTTTGTGACACGATGGTTCCTCATTGCAAGCTGCAAGAATCAAAGCAACCTCCATTATGCATGAATCATGAACCGAATGATTATTCTTGCATGTGACAACAAAAGCCCAATCATGATGAGCAATATCTATTAACCGGACACAATACAAAGCAGATGGAGCCCCACCAAGCTACAGTCCTCTAATCTTACCAAAGCTCTCCTACTATCTGCGTGGCAGTACTAGATCATCCTCCACCTCCTGGATGTAGGCCGAAGGGAAGCCTTGCCTGCTGCATCTCCTGCGTTCATCCGCATATTTCTTCTGCTTGGCTTGGGCATCCTGCATATTCTTTTTTGCCAACTGCAGAAGGGCATCCATCCTCTCCAAGTCATTCCGTGCTAGCTGATTTTTCACAGCCATGCCAGTAATTGAAGAAGGCATCCCGACCTTGCATCCGTACATTGCCTCAAACGGGCTCATGCCAATGGAGAGATGCTTGGTACCATTCAGCAAGATTCAGCAAGTGCCAACCATTTATCCCAAGACTTTTGAGTATCATGACAAAGTGCCTCAAATTTCCCTCCACCTCAAATTTTCCTCCACCCATTTGTTCATCCTTTCTGACTGTCCATCAGTCTCAGGATGGTAAGCAGTGCTAGGTGTGAGTAAAGTACCCACTGCTGTAAATATCTCCTGTCAAAAGTGACCCATAAATTTTGCATCTCTGTCACTGACAATTTCCTGAGGGAAACCATGATGCTTAAAGACATGCTCAATGAATTGCCAAGCAACCTGTGATGCTGAATACCAGGTCTTAGTGGGTTTAAATCGGGCCTGTTTTGTCATCCTATCTACCATAGCAAAATCCCATCCCTTCTCTGTAGAAGGAAATGCTGTGATGAAATCCATTGCTATGTGCGTCCATTTTCCCTCTGGAATGGGTAATGGCTGCAAGAGACCTGCAGGTAATTTGAAGGACAGTAAACTAACCAGTAACCAATCAACGCTGTTACATAAACAATTCAGCAAAAGTATTGGGAGGTAGAGTGCCCCTTCTCAAAAGCAAAGACATAGATTGGCCCCAAACCTTGGCGCTCCTTTCGGTATTTCTTTAATTAAGTGAGAGACCCAGAATTCCAGGCTACATAAAGGATACATCCCTTCTTACAACTGGGGCATTCCACATCCCAGTTGGCATCCACATACCCTGCAAAGCCTTTACTGTTCGCTGCTCTCACCACTCCTGGTAGTTTGTCTCCGTCCCTAGTCCAGGAAGCTTGCACACAGCCCCTGGAACTGTCAGCAGTAACCACACTTGGCCATATAGTTCTCCATAGCCGTTGCCATTGCCATTGCCCGATTAGCCATCTATCTGCTCAAAGCAGAAAGGGAAAGCATACACAAGCTTTCTCCTTTGACCAAGACTGCCATGACCAATAGTCTCTCACCCTATGGGTCGCACATATCCTGATACAATAACTTGTTTCCCAAAAGAGATCTAGCATCACAATACAGCAAACAGTATGGCAGTCACACCTGGACCATCCCTCTCGGGGTTTCAAAGATACTTCCCATTCCAAGCATGGATTTCCGACCCCTGCCTACTCAACAATGAGATTGTACCAAAGATGTGCCGTCTGCCTAGCAATCACTGCCTGCATGTGACCTATCTCCTGGAGAAACCAAAAGCATATTCCCACACGGAGCATGTTACTAGCCAAAGCCAGCAAATAGGATACACAATGAGTACAAACCCACTCGCATTCGGTGCTCTTCCCACACTCCATAGGCATCAATATCACAACACAATAGCTGTCACGGGGATGTGAATTTTGTAAGCAAATAAACTATGACTAAGTTTGTAACCAATCTGGCCATAGGGGACTGGCCTAGAGGAGTAGTGAGCTCCTGAAAGCCCCTAGTGTTAACATCTAACTGGACACACTTGCTAGACCTAACTGTTAGAATCAAGGCATGGCATCACTTTGACCCCGCGGAGGGGTGTGATGGAGCTAGGAAGTTTGCCCCAAGATAGGTTCCGAAGTTTCACGTTGGAAGAGGGGTTAAAAAGGACTAAAAGGTTGCCCCTAGACAGTACCAATGTTTGTCATTGGTTAGTGGGGTTAGGACCTTTAAAAGTTGCCCCTCGGAAACCAACGCTTCCTTGGTACAGGGGGTTAGGGGCATTAATGTGCCACGTGTCGGGCATGCAGCCCATCAGCTCCAATTTTAGTATCCTCCTCCTATTAGGGCAGCTGGCGTCTAGTTCTGGAGCCTGTTTTGGATCCTTCTTCTCGTGTTTGCTTCGCCAGACCTTCTACGGGCTGCTGGTTGCTGTCTGGTCGCTGTTTTTCTCTGTTTCTTTGGTCTCCAGCCCTGTTGCATGCAGTCCAAGCCAGGGAGCATCATTTGCAAATCGTTGGAGGCCTTCCTGGCGCTGATCTGCTGCTGTGCGGTGGAAATTACAGGCTATACAGACTGTTAGGCAGTCTGTACACGCTGTACGGAATCTGTCCAGGCTGCGGGAACTATGTCGTAACAGACTGTACGGACCTTGTTGCAGGCATTCTGTACTCGCACACAGCCCGAGGCTGAGTTTTCTTGCTGCGAAATAGGGTTTCTTACTGTGAATCTCTGTTTTGAGGTCATTGGCGGGGTTTTGGATACCACGAGAACCTGTTCTAGTGTGGGGCAGGGTTTTTTGGTTGCAGCTTGCGTTGTGGGCACGCAATCCCGAAATTCCAGCCTAGTTTCTATTTCTTTTTCACTTTGGGATTTATTTTTAGTTTCTCAATTTGAGATTCTCTACAGGATTCCCTGGGTTTGTTGCCATCACCTAGTTACAGAGGGTGAACCCAAGTTGATACCAGGTTGTTGAGGTCAGAGGATGCCTATGCCTTGCTCTAGCAGTTGGGATGCACAATTTGCCAGTTTGATGCAGTGGGTACCTAGTGTGGGCCAGTGAACAGTGATAGGTGAGCCCTGGTTGTAATTTTGCTGTAGAATAAAGAAATATCGCAAGGGGCGCCAAGTGTTTGGGGCCAATCGGTGTCGCCGTGTACATTGAGCAGGGGCATTCTAGCCTCACTTGTACTTTCTTTTATGCTATCTGATGTGGTGTGTTTAAATGGATGCTAAGCGGCTGTATTTGATGGTGTAATCAGAGTTAGTTGTGGTTTACCATCCTTCGGGGTTCATCTAGAACTTAGCAAAAGGGAAAGGATCATCAGTTGAAGGACTTCCACAGAACTTGGGCCTCTATGAATTCAGTTAGCTGCTCTTGGTACAGCCAGCCACGGTTGGCTACGGTACAATGACCGTACAAGCATGCTCTATTGACATACGTGCAGCCCGTACATCAGCCACTCGATACCCAGCCTGGCAGACAAACTGTTCAGAATCCATCCATATAGCCAGCAGGTACACTCACCGTACAACCAGCCGTACAATTGTACGTACCCTTGCAGCTACGCTCTCCGGACAACCATGTACGGTAGTCCATGCAGTCATTAATGTGGGCAGCCCACAGTACGTACTGTTTACCCACTCCGTACAGCCGCCTTCAATAACCCCATACGTACATCAGCAGCTGCCATTACCGCTCCATACAATACTGCCAGCCCCCTTCAAGGCTCTTCCGTGCTCACGGCTGCACTAGGCTCCATGAAGGCTTCCGTCCCTTCTCCGGATTCCAGCCCCATGTTCATTTTCGGCGTCAACCTCCATTTTCGTGATTCTGCCCCGTGCTCCTTTTGCCCGTCCAATTTTCTGCCCAAGGCCTTCCTTGGCCTTCCTTTCCAAAAGGGGGCTGCATGGGCTTGCCACGTGGCAGCCCATGCCTTAGTGGGGCCTTTTTAAAAGCCCACCAATGACCAACTTAAAAGCCTAAGGTTCTTTGGGCCCCTCTTGGCCCTAGACCTTTCATTTTCCCCCAAGGCACAAATGCTAGGGGTTCTAGCACATCGAGTAACCCTTGACCTCGCCCCTTGTTTTCCCAGGGTCCTGCCCACATGCAGGCCAACATGCATGTGCTAGAAATCATGCCCTCGTGACAGCATGGCAAGCATTCAGCCACGTATTTAACCACATCTCTCCACATTCCTTCCTAGGTAAAGCTCTACTTGATTCTTTCATATGTTTTAGTGATACCCGCATGTCTAGTCATGGGAGAGGAGTGCATTTCTTGCAAAACCAACTCGCGGTATTTTGAGTCTGGCACTAAATAAATCTCGTCTTACCACATCATGCAATTTGAAATCCGAATGACCCTGACTAGAAGGCTTCTGCAAATCTGAAAATATGGGAGCTGCCTTAGAATTCTGCATATACTCTTCCTGAATGCCATGATCCACACATGATATATGGTACAGATAGCAGACAATTTGCAAGCCCACATCTTGGACAAGGCATCTGCAACCACATTTTCCTTCCCTTTTCTATACTCAATGTCAAAATCATAGGATTGGACTGCAGCCAGCTGCTTATATGACAAATTTGGTTGGGTGAGGAAGAATTCGAGTGTCCTATGATTTGTTTTCGCCTTAATTTTACTCCCGTATAGATAGTGGTGCCATTTCTTGAAAGCATGCAAGATAGCCAGCATCTCCTCATCATAAACATGCAAATTGAGTTCTTTGGCATCAAACTTCCTGCTTTCGAGGTTATTACCCCGTGTTCCCGCCTCAGAACAGCCCCCAATCCTTTGCCACTGGCATCTGCCTCCACAATGAAAGGACGCAAAAAATCAAGGCATACCAAGACAGATGCATGAGTGAGATAAAATTTCAGGTCTTCAAAGCAACGTTGTGCTTCCTTTGACCACTGAAAAGCATCCTTCTTCAAGAGGCCAGTGAGAGGAGCTGCCCTCTTGGCAAATTTGTGAATAAAGCGCTTGTAGAAGGAAGCAAGACCTAAAAATCCTCTCAACAGGGTGGGATTTTGTGGTTGTGGTCAATCTTTGATGCATTTCACTTTTGGGGGATGCACCCAAATGCTATGTCTACTCACAATATGCCCAAGGTACTCAACCTCCTTTGCCATAAAATTGCATTTGCTAGCTTTTGCATAAAGCTGATGCATCCTCAAAATTTCCAGCACTTGCTTCACATGCTTAATGTGCTCTTGTCTATCCTTGCTGTAAATGAGGATATCATCAAAGAAAACTAGCACGCATCTGAAAAGAAGTGGCTGCAATATCTTGTTCATCAGTGCGTGAAAGGTGGCCGGTGCATTAGTCAACCCAAAAGGCATCATCTTGAATTCATACCAGCCCTATTCAGTGCGGAAGGCCGTTTTGTGCTCATCTCCTTCTTTCATCCTGATTCGATGGTAACGAGACCTCAAATCTATCTTCGTGAAAAACTGAGCACCCTTGAGTTTATCCAACAGGTCATCTATTCTGGGGATTGGAAACCTGTTCTTGATAGTGGCCTTATTTAGATCCCTATAATCAATGCACATGCGGTACGATTTATCCTTCCTCTTCACCATAAGCATTGGAGATGCAAAAGGAGAGTGCTAAAGGAGAAGTGTTATGAGAGATGAAGTTCTTCTCAAGCAACTCCCGCACCTGTCCAGAGGGCTGAGAAGAGGGCTGACCTCTCTCCCAAGGGTGTGGCCTACCATTTAAACCCAAGCCAGCTCCAGGCATACTCGGTGGTGCGGTGAAAGGAGCACTAACCGGATGCACACCAATGGGTCGGCCCAAAAGAGATGGCTCAGCCTGCATAGATGCAGAAAGCTGTGAGCCAAAAGGTGGCTTTTGGGCAGGTTGGCTCAACTCTTCCAGCCCTATAAATAGGGGGCCTCTAGGCCCTCATTTGGACTCCAAACAGCCCCCCACCCAGCCTCTTGTGTGCAGCCTTGAACACCTTTGGAGTTGAACAGCCTCAGCCTTTGGTCTTCATTTTAGCCTATTCGGAAGGTGTATACACATCTATATTTCAGTCATCTCTCAGCGCTCTTAAGAATCTATTACTCCTAGCTTTTCAATCTCTCACTCACGCAATCACCATGCATCCTGGTGGACAGCACAAGTCTCTTCCTTGCCTTGCAGAAGTGTTCGACATTGTCAGTGTGGACAGTATCAAGGTCTCCATATATCTGCAAAGATCTTAATTCCATGCACTAACACTCCACATAGATGCCTCTTTAGAAAGTGCTTTCCTTGTAATTTCCTACGTAGTTGGATTGTTCTGTCAATTCTCTGCTACACCCAAGAAGGCCCATTGGGACGCAGGTATGAGGGTGCTAAGGTACTTGAAGGGTACCTGCACCTACGGCCTCACTTATACGAGAGGCGTTGAGTAGGGAGGTTTTTGTGATAGTGATTGGCAGGTGATATTGATACCCGGAGATTGACCTCTGGATATTGTTTCTTACTCTCATCAGGAGCTGTGTCATGGCTGAGTAAGAAACAACCTATTGTCGCTCTTTCATCTACAGAGATGGAGTACAGGGCTGCTTGTACAGCTGCATGTGAAGCATTGTGGCTCAGGTGGATCTTGGAGGACATGAATGTGGCCCAAGAAGATGCGACAGTGGTTATGTGTGACAACCAAAGTTGCATAGCGATCGCCAACAACCCCGTGTTTCACGCACGAACAAAGCACATCGAGTTCCACTATCAATTTGTTCGAGGACTCATCGACGAAGAAGTCATAGAGTTGATGTACTGTTCGACCAACGACGACATCTCAGATGTCTTCACGAAGGCACTTCCTAGGGAGAAGATGGAACACCTCATTCGACGCATGGGGTGTTACAAAAGTCACTGCCCCGCACAGGCAAGCGCACAGGGAGAGGAGTAGGCTCAGCATCTTGGACAACATCTGTTGGCTGTTGTATATGCTCATCTCTTGAGCTTTTGTCTGCCCACTATTGTGGAGGAATATATCTGAGTTTTGCTATCGCTCTCTCCGTCTCTCTGAGTTTTGTATGAGCTAGATCGGGAGTGTGAGGTGTCCTCTATTTCCAACACTGTGGCATCAGTCCTTGTTGCTCTCTGGTCTGTTGCATCAGTGTGTCTCTCCGTCGGCGCATATCAAGCAGGTAGAGCCCAACACAGACCTGATCGTGAAAATGTATCAGCCGTATCAGTCGTGTGAGAGGGCCAAAGCCATGTCCCTCCTGAAAGAGGTAGTGATATCGTCCTCGGATCTCATAGTAGACTGGACAGACACATAGAAAATGCTCCTCCGTCTTGATTTCCCCGATCTGGCATAGTGTGTAAGTTCTCTGCTCTCTGGGTATGCCTGCAGCTGTCCCTGCCTCAATCCACAGTTGATGTGATGGTTTCTCTCCCTGCAAAACACCTAAGGCCTTCAGATGCCTCTGCAATTCCTCTGCTGAATATGATATAAGGACTATGTTACCCGCATATAGCAATATCTGTATCATCAAATCAGCCAGAAGCAATCCCTTGCCTCCTAGTCAACCCAATCTGATAGGCCTCTTGGGGCACGAACTCTCCGAGAGAGAGAGAGAGAGAGAGAGAGAGAGTATGCTTGGAAGGCATCACATACCAACTTCATTTTTATGTTGGGAAATACCCCGCTGTACAACTATTTGTCCTCTCATTGAAAGGGCATGCATCTGAGTACCTCTGAGGGGCATGGCTGAGGCTAGGAGAGAACTGATCTCATCATACGATAGGGGCTATGGCTGCTGTAGAATTACTGCTGACTGATCTGCAATTGTCTGGCACTGATGCTGCTGTGGAGACTGTGCTGCAAGGTCTCGTCCTGCTGCTACTGGAACTGCTGAGGCTACTGCTGGGACTGCTGGAGCTTCTGTATCCTGACCACTGCTAGTTGCAGCTGCTGGATCTGAGGGAAAGTGTTCCACTTTTATAGGTCTGTGTTGATGTCAGTTGACTTGCCCTGCTAGAGACTGGCCGACCTTGTTCCGGACTGCCCTGACCTGCCATGTGGCGGTCAAGTACTGCTGCTGCCCTCTGTTGCCGTCCTGCCTGGCATACAGCCATGTGGCAGCCTTTGATGGGCTGCTGCCTGCTTTTGCCAACCTGTAACGACATCTGCTGACCTGTTCTGCTCTTCTGCTGCCTGCAATTTCTGACATAAGCCACCATATAGCCAATACCTGCTTCGTACTGCTTGCTGACCTGCCATATGTGCAGTTGTGGGCTGCAGGCTGCAGGGTTGCCATGTATGCAGCCATGCGATGGGCTGCAGATGCCAATAACAGGCTCACACCGCCAATCATAAGGCCTCTTTAATGCCTTCTATCTGTGGAGAGGTGATAAAAGTATGCTGCATGTTATTTGAAGTGTAGCGATCTTTTTTGCTTATGACCTGCACCTATATTTATAAGTGTTACATTTCAATTTTGGTGAAGAAAAGGTTGCTTACATGTTGTTAGCATTAAAGCTTCTAATTTAGGAATAAGCCTGACCCTTTTATTGACATGTCTTGACAAGATTTGATTTTGGTGGTGGATTGACAAATCAGTGGAGTCCAACCGAAGTGGATGTTTTTGCTTCATGTTCCGTGGACAAGACCATAGGTGTCTGGGATGCACGCCGACGGGATCAGGCAGTGATCTCAATCAAGGCGCATGATTCGGATGTCAATGTTATTTCATGGAATAGGTACCCTGTGTTTATTTACACACTCAATATTGAAGAGAGTGAGCTTCCTACATTTGAATCAATGCTGACGACTACATTGCAGTATACTGCCTGTTATACTTGAATATGAAGCCTGAACTTGTGGTGGAATTAGGTTGGCAAGCTGCATGATAGCATCAGGAAGTGATGATGGCACCTTTCGTATTTGGGACCTTCGTGCTTTTAAGGTACTTCCATGCTTATGTCCACTAGCTGTGGTCTTTTTGGTTTCACTGGCTTGATTGCCCACAATCATGACCATCTTATGACAAATCTTTGTAAAACATGTTTTTTGCTTTAGGGCAATATTGCTCTGTGATTAAATTGATGCTTCCAAAGAAAAGTCGCTTTTGCAATTTATTAGGTGGCAGAAGTGGTTCTCAAGGGCCACGCTGCATGGTCTGGATGCATTTATTTTGGTCATATGCTGAGCTAGCTGCTGCTGACAGCGAATTGTATATGGGAATTAATGGAGACAGAAATAGAATGTCATCCAATACCCACCCTAAGAATTTGCATTAGGGTGGGAAGCTTCCAGCCTATATTTTGTAGGGACTTGTGTGTGCTGTGTCACCATGCATTTTGGTCTTGTTACTGACAAGTTATGGGAACTTATGTGCTCTTCTCAACTCTGCTTATGCAGTTCTTTCTCTGTTCATTCTAACAAGAAACTAATGTTGATGTAAATGGAGATTCTAACTCCTTGTAACTGATTTTGGTAGCAGGATGATTCCTTTGTGGCACATTTCAAGTATCACAAGTCCCCCATTACTTCAATCGAGTGGAGTCCTCATGAAGCTTCCACCATTGGGGTTGCTTCTGCCGACAATCAACTGACGTATGATGCACTCCCTAAAATATCTCTCTCCACAATCCTTTTCTGTACAGGTCATGAGTGCACTGTGGGACTTGTTGTATGCGTCGGTCTACATTTAGTCTCTGAGGTAGAATAGAAGCATAACTTTTCATTTATAAAGTCACGTCACTGATCCACCTCAACAAACAAAGAGTTACAATATGTCCATCTTGTGCAAGCCTGAACTTTTTGGCAACTTAAATGTAGTCATGTTGTGGTTGATAAAAGGAAAGGTAGAATTGGTGTTTCTGCTTATGGATCATGCATTATTGGGCTCTCTTCAATCCCTCTCCTGGAGCAGTTTTTGTATTTATGGTCGTTATTATGAGAATCTTATCTTTCATGCTTGCATAATTTGCCTTCTTAAAGGTCATTCACCCTTGAGAATGATAGATTCTGAGATTTTCAAGGGCAGAAGTGAGCTTATGCTCTTTGTTGGTGAGAAATGTCTCTTTTGAAAACATAGGACAGCTCAAATTTGGATAATAATGGGAACAGAAGATAATGGCTTGCCTTCTAAGAAGGGCAAGGGGAAGGCATAGGTGGGAGGAAAATGACGAAAGGGTGTGGAGAAAAGGTGAAGGCAAACCTTGCACGCTACCAAGACAAAGAAAACCTCCTCATTTTCCTGCCATTACTGGCCTGCCCACAGCACAGATCCCATCTATGCGCATCAGGACCACTGCTACGGGTTCTTGTCTTGTGGAATGTCACTATTTTAGTGGCATCTGGAATGCCATGATCTGAAACCAGACATCTTGCATTTTCAGAGTCTGGGATTTATCTCTCGAGCGGGATGTAGAAGAGGAGGCGGAGTTTCAAGCTCAAGTCAAGCAAAAGGTGCTCCCACCAGAGGATCTTCCACCCCAGCTTTTATTCGTACACCAGGTACTTCCCCTGCTCTGATACTCAGTTTTGAGACTTCTAGAGTGCATGATCTCTGGCATTAGCGTTCTTGCAAATCTTAAGAGCAGTTCTTGTCTTGTCAGTCCTAAATGTGTCAGTGAATATCAGTGGGTATGGTTCATAATAAAGCTGGCTTCTTTCCTTGCAGGGTCAAAAGGATTTGAAAGAGTTGCACTGGCATGCTCAAATTCCAGGTTTGGTTGTTTCAACCGCAGGAGATGGTTTCAATGTGTTGAAGCCATCCAACTTAGAAGGCCTTCTGACATCATGAGGTCTTACTCTTGTTGTTTTTGGAAATTTGAATTGTAACACCATTTTCCTCTACGGAATGCCAGGTTTCAGTGAGCATGATTTTATTCTGAAGATTTCATTGCCCCTGATGATACAATTCGAAATGTTGTTCTGCGCACGGAATAAGCTTTTGCATACTGACAAAGGTGTTTAATTTGAGATAAGGTGTACAGCAGTTTTTACAACCCCCTTTCCTGCTGGCAACATGCATGGAAGTACGTTTTATTCTGAAGATTTCATTGCCCCTGATGATACAATTCGAAATGTTGTTCTGCGCACGGAATAAGCTTTTGCATACTGACAAAGGTGTTTAATTTGAGATAAGGTGTACAGCAGTTTTTACAACCCCCTTTCCTGCTGGCAACATGCATGGAAGTACGTTCTTACCGGCAAGTTTGAGACGTCCTCTTCCCACTCTTGGAAGCTTATAAGATGAATTGAGTTTGGGTTTATGTTATTTCCATCATTTAGTGGAATTTATGGTTTTGGACCTCATGGCTGTGACTTCTGAGGTAGAAGGGTACGCTTTTGACATTCTGTAGTCGCATGAATATGAAATTCCAATGTTTCTCATGTTCACAGAAGTCTAAATTTTGTGGATGTTCATATTATAGTGGGTTGAAAAAAATCAAGCAAACAAAATCTTAATTTATGACTTGCACAATGTCTTCTGGGAGATGTATCTCTTCTACATGTGGCTCAATGCTTGACCATAAATGTGTGAATCTTATTTAGCAAAAAAAATGAAGGACACTACCCTGAGCATGAATTTATTGAACGGTGATCAGCCCTACCATAAAGGGCCAGCATTACAAAAATCTGATTAGAAATAGAAAGGAGCACAGTGTGCAAGACCAATAGTTCAAATGCGATAGCTCTCTACAGGTGTAACATAATCCATTAGAACATCCTTCATCTCACTACTAAGTTTCCTTTGATTTAAGCATCTACATCCTTTTAGATGCACAGCCTGGACAGACCTTCTACAGCAGCAACCGCGAGACCATTCCCGAGTGCTCGCTTCTAAGCTTCAACTTAAGCTAGCATGATCATTGATTCTTGTTAATAATTTCGCCAAATGATCATTGATTCTTGTTAATGATCATTTGCACTATTGGTGCTCTTAGTACAAATGCAATAGCTCTCTACAGGTGTAACATAATCCATTAGAACATCCTTCATCTCACTACTAAGTTTCCTTTGATTTGAGCATCTACATCCTTTTAGATGCACAGCCTGGACAGACCTTTTACAGCAGCAACCGCGAGACCATTCCCGAGTGCTTGCTTCTAAGCTTCAACTTAAGCTAGCATGATCATTGATTCTTGTTAATAACTTCGCCAAAAACCTGAATAAAAATCCAGTCAACCCATTAGGCCTCATGGATTTTTCTAACTCTATACTATTAAGGGCATTTGGCTGATAGTTACTGTTTGCTTACTAATTAGAGAACTCTTTGAAACTAAATTTCCTACTCGTGTTCCAAAAATGATTTGAAACTATGGGCCTGCGACTATCAATTGATTCTATTTTTTGCTATTGGAAGGAAAAAAGTGAAAGGGGCAGTCAGACTAAGCAAACTAGCCCGTCCAATAATTCCTATTCCCACTATTTAAACCCTTCTTCCTCTTCATAATTTCCTCCCAGTCCTTCATATACAACAAAACTACACAATCCCACCATTTCCTACGATTCCTGTCTCATCTAATTGCCAAACTGGCCATTACTTTGATGCTCTTGTCAATGGAGGTCTTGCCAGACTCTGCTCAGAAAACTTTTTGCACTTCAAAATTTTGTAATTAAAACTTGAAGGGGATATCCCAAGACCATTTAACTGATACAAGTAGTGTGCGAAGTGTTTGAAATCAACCAATAGAGGGTATGCATAGCGGACGACTAATAGATCAGCCCAGGGGCTCACATAGGGTGTGATGTAGGTGGAATCACAAACTTTCTTAATGTGCTTAACATTGATGTGTAGAATAACAAGTAGACAATGCTCAGAAGAGGTATAGGAACATCAAAATATTTGTCAAATGGACACGAAAGTGCAATTTTTGTGGAAAGTTTGGTCATTTTGCAAAGAAGAGACTCTTAGCAAATCTTGTGTAAGAATTAGGAAAAGAACTTGAGGAGACAATTGCTCTCACTACTTTCACCACCCAAATCAATCTTGATAAGGGTGATGACTCATTTATCTTTTAAGTTGTTTTATGTATGGTCAGTAAGGGTTCTCTGCCTTAGGATGTCTCCCCTAATTGATTGTTAGTCGTATGTGAGTTTTACCTTGTCAGACCAATGGAAACTCCCCATGCATGGTCATTGTACATTCTCCCAGTTGTCTGCCAAGAGCCATAACTAGAGTGAGTCGTAGGTTGGGGTCATGAGTGTTGTTACTAGATGTGAACAAGCCATGAAGCCTCTTATGTACTACTGTTGGGGTGAGGTCATCAATTTATGGGGGGGAATTGTTGGGATAAATTGATGTAATGGGATGATACCAAGGGGTCAAAGGTCAGTGTGTGCTTGTGTGATCACATGGTGTGACCAGGTTAGGTGGTAGAAGGTTCTAGTAGGTGTGATTGAAAGAATTATGGACCTGATTTTGCCAGAGCATGCTATCCCCCCGATCACAAATAGTAGGAGAGAAAGAGACCTCGAGACCGAGACGTGGCACACTCGACAAAGGACGGACGCACAGATTACACTAGATGACATCTCATCTATCTTCAAACCTAGAGTGCGATCGATAGGGGTTACTATGGTGCTCGTTGGACTACTCCCCCAGTCAACATACAGAGATCTATTACAACACTACCTAGTTTGACATTGGCTGTCACCGCGAGGTAAGGTACACACCACATCACTTTTGGATTTTTGTGATGATTCTATCCTTTTACAAGATGTTGATCTAGACAAGGCTATGTCTCAAATCTCACAAGCGTCCCAATCACAACTTAAAGGTGTGCACTATTCGACATGGGTAGGATACATGATGACCTTATCATCGATAATGGCCTAGAATGCTAGCCCTCCTTAGGTGGTTTCACTTATTTTCCACATGGGGGGCGGGGAGGTGGGCTCCAACATAGTTGAGTATCTCATGGGATCTCTTGCCTCCATCTCACCACCGCCTCCAGGAGTGGATCACGTATATATGCTTTTTAGTATATCTACCCGAAGGCTTTATGATGCACACTAAGACACCATCAAAGCAAACTACTTATCATATCATGACATACTGTTTGATCACAACCTAAAACGTCTCTCCTCTCTACTCACATACATTGACTACATATTGCTCTTAGAGGATCGAGCCATTTTGATCACATGCTCTCTCCATGAGGTTGTCTCACACATTTTTCCGAACACCACTCCTATGTGCTCATCACCTCTTGACTCAATACCTATAATAGCTGGTATGATGATGAGTGTAAAAATTTATGCTGACAATGCAATTTCAAGGCTATGCATCATCTTCAGAGCAAGGCAAAGGTAGTACATGAGTACCTTCACCTATCGAAAGAAGCACGCCTTTGTTTGTCAAAATTGATAAGTTAATAAATATTTTGTTTAGTAATAACTCTAAGGACTTCTAGATGAAGTTACTTGAGCGTGATCCCCATCCCCTCTCGTGGACATCAAACTTTGGAACTTCTATGCATACATGCTATACGATGCTCCTTACCATCCAGCACCCAAACTCTCACATGCACCACACCCACATCATGTAGACTTTTCATAGCCATTGGTGTCAAACATACAGCCCTGAAGCTTCACGACGGTCGAGCAAAAGATCCCGAGGGCATACGTACTAAGGCCATTTCATATGGAATAAATACTTTGGCCCTAATCTTAGCAAAGCCCTTCAACAAAGTAGTTTAACTTGGTTTCCCTCACATGTGGACCCTTAACACCGTCACTCCCATTAACAAGGTAGGAGATTCCATGAGCCCAAAAAACTGCTCAACCATTATGATTGGAAATGTCATGTCCAAGATCTATGCAACATTGAGGTTAGCCACTTCACAGAGCTTTAGGGACTCAAAGCTGTCGGACTCATGTGGGCTTCTAGAGAGATCAGGGGACCATGGAGCACATACTCACACATAGAGGTGGCATTGGGGAGGCCAAGGAACATAGATAGATGGTTTATTGTTTGTTGTGAATTTTGCAAAGCTTTTGACATAGTGCTAAGGGCTCAACTCGTCGCATGGCTATAGGACTTGGGTTACGATCAGAACATCACTTCGACCAATCATGACACTCTATGAGAGAGTCTCTGGTTAGGTTTGACAGTGGAGATTATGAGTTCTATTGGGGTCAAACAAGGTTATTCAGTATCACCAACCTTGTTTAGCCTCTATACAGACACGCTTGAGACTTTCATTAGACCCCTAGGGAGGACTGGCCAGCCTGATCCTTGCTCCAAATTCTCCTATACATAGATGGTCATACTCTCCTCCTTAGCAGAGAAGCTCAACTAATACTTGGATGCACTCCAAAGTTTCTATGAGATACACGATTTGAAGGTCAACCTTGGTAAAAGAAATTTGATGATCTTCAATATATCTCGGGCACCCATGCACAAAGAGCACTTCACACTCGATGGGTTACTGGTGGAGGTGGTTTCTTTCTATAGTCTCTTTTTTTTAGCCCGATTTTCATGATGCGACCAACATTGCAAGCTAGACTGAGCAGGGGATATGCCCGAGTTGCTAGACTTGAGCATCAATGCTTTCACTCTCATTTCTTGGATCCTTAAATGACTAAGGCTCTTTGATTTGACTCTATGGGTTGCCTAATGGATATGTATAGATCCCTTGTTTAGGGACTAACCTATTAGATATAGAATTGAGAGGCTTCAAGTTCTCACGCTTTCAGGGATGATAAGCCTTTAGTCCTGCATTAGATAGTCCTAGCTAAGTTCGAAGCATCCTAAATTTAGCTTGATGCAGCATTCTAGATATCACGTATCTCTACTGTATCATGGAGTATGAATCTTGCACTACGAGGCAGCGTAGGCTACCACAATTGAACCTATCCTCATCCATGGCTTTGGCACCTGAGGGTGACGAGAGATGTTAGTATGCATGCACATGCAAGTGGTTACACAAAGTGAACCAAGTCATTAGAGATTATAGCTACACACATTCATGACCTGGTAGGCACCCCTCGAGCTTCTTGTGAACCTCGGATTTTATAGAGACCATTGTTTGCAGACCTTAGTAGAGGGCTTTATTGGCCCACCAAGATCCATCAGAGGGTGTACATAGAGAGGGTCACATTTGCACTTTATGTGACCATCAAGGGATTGAGTCAAAGGAGCATTTTACTTTCACATGCGTTGTATACTATGATAAAAGAGGTCGGTACCACTGTCTCTTTAGGGAGTGTTTTGGACCTAGCTAGTTTCTTGTCCTACTTAGATAAAATATGCTTGGCGACCTTCATCCATGAGGACGTCTGACACAAGGAGCATTTCCTTACGACACATAAGCGAGCTTAGGGCGTATAGTCAGGCTCCACTTAAAGCATGATCACTAAGTTCTTCTAGCCATACAACACTGACCAACCATGCCTAGAGAGATGACAAGTCTGAGGACCAGAGCAAGAGACATGGCAGACTCACTAGTGGGCTGAGGCATAGGTCAAGCTAGGGGACCTTCCTCCATGCTTACCGAAGCAAGGTCATGGCTGGCGGGAGTGACTGTGGCACTTGCTTGTTGCAAGGTGATAGCTAGGAGATGGCCGTCATGGGTGTTGATGCCTACATAGAGGTTCGTCCCACCCCTTCACCTCATTGTATTTAGTCCTTCGAAGACTTTAATAAGCTTTCTTTTCTTTGTTTCTTTCCTCAAACTTGCTCACTAAATTCCTATTTATCTAGCCTTGGTAATTTGCCTACTCAAATGTTGAATTGACAAGCAAGTTTCTTTGCTATGGGTGTTCCTGGTGTGTATGATTCTTGAATGGGTGTCCCCATTATTTATGATTCTTGAATTCGTCTTTTCATTATTTGATCAATGGTAGATTTGTAAGTTACATGTCATTATTTGACCCTTGCTTATGCTTGTTCTTATGTTTCTTGTTGAGTTTGGACAAGTTTTGTTGGCTTGCTCTACATTGTGTTTTGTGATCTTTGCAATGGTTTCTTTGGTGTTGCATGTGAGTGATGTGGATGGGCTTGTGCTGCATGTGTCTTGTTTGTATTAAGTAGTGCATTGCTTATCCATGTGCACTTTTCTACCTTTTTGTGTGCTGAGTCTATTATGTCTAGTGGTTTTAAAGAACAACTCCGAATGCTTGAGAAAAAACATCATACAAATGAGCAATCCGAAAGGCGTTGATCATGGGAAAAAGAGATAAAACAATTGGCTGTCGAAAACTAGCCTGTTTCTAAAGAACCCAAATCACTGCCTAGGAAATTTCTAGGACATGGGCAAACACCAAGATGCATCCAAAAAATACCTCATTGGCAATAATGACGTCAAAGATACTTGCAAGCCAAGACTTAAAAGGACATTCCTACCTTCAGACGATCACTTTAGAACTTCCAAGCCAAGACTTACAAAGACACTCCTATCTTTAGATGATAACTTTAGAACTTCAAGTCCAACACTCCCAAATGGCACACAAGGTGTAGATGGACATGGCCCACCTTTATAGAGCCCCACAGTTGGTGGGGAGGTAGATCACAAGTCGGCAGGCAAGTTGGCTAAAGGGCCCAAAGATGCCTAGAATAGAGAGCCCATGGGGGTGGATGCTGGGTCATTTTGCAAAGGTTGCAAAAAGAAGACGGCGGATCAAAAGAACAAGGAGGAGTCCGACTCATATTTAGATGGTGTGATCATCCTAGAACTATTCTTGGTGATAGATCCATGTGTTAGTAAGGTCAGATATGTAGACCTAGAAGTCATAGTGCAGATGCTTGATATTGAGATGTGGGTAGACGGAGAGGTAGAGATCTTTGTGAAGGATAGCAAGCGCTTGGACTCTTCAAGGTGCTTGGATGTTGATACTAATATAAGGGTGGATTTCATGGAGTTCCCTAGGGTTTCAATTTTAGACGGATGCTATAATTCAGAAGGAGGCATTAAAGGACTACACAGGCCATTGGTATGTGCCTCCATGATATATGGTTTGCTTTCTAGTATGTAATTGATGTCATATTATAGTAACGCACCATAAACATATGCTCCTTTCTCTCATCACCCTGTCTACTAGAGGATGTATAATTGCCTTGCTGCAATTTTCTAGTCATGATGTCATTCTACTTTCTATAGCAGTCTTTAACCATATGACCCATTTTACCACAGTAGTAGCATTCAACATTGTTGTTTGCATTTTGGTCTCTCTACCATTCACCACGACCTCTTTGGCTCCCCCTGTCTCTAAAGTTACCACATCCTCCTCCATAGGATTGGTTTTCTTGAATCTGCTGCATATTTTGATTTCTACCATGGCCTCCAAATCGGCCAGCTCTACCTCTGCCTCTACATGTTCTAGTATTTGAGTAGAAGACAGCTTCTTTTGAAGTTCCTCCTGAAGAAGATGCACCACCATTTCTCTGCTCTTCAAAAATTAGAAGAGCAATCAACTCCTCAAAATCAAGAAAATTATCACGAACGGCAATGGATGTATGGATTTGTGCATAATCCTTTCCTAGACCATTCAAGGTCACAGAAACTAAATCATCATCTTCCACTGGCGACCCAATAGAAGCAAGTGCATCTGCAATCTTCTTCACCTTCATGTGGTAGTCATTGATGCTCATATTTTCTCTCTGCACATTATGCAACTCCTGCTTGAGCTGCATTTTCTTGGCTTGTGTATTTGTGCTATACATTTTTATCAAAGTATCCCACACCTCCTTCGGTGTGCTTGCATCTTGAATATGCACAATCATAGAATCTGAAATACTGATAGACAGCCAGTACATAACTTTTTTGGCTCTCTCATGCCAGCCTTTAAATGCCTACAACTCCTATTGATTGGGAACATTAGGAATAACTAGTTCTTGTTCAGCTCTAGTAATGAACTCCCAATAGCCTTTTCCCTTAAGGAAATTTGTCATTCTAAACTTCCATGCTTGGAAGTTGTTCTTGTCAAGCTTTTCTGTGACAATCTGTGAAAGAGCATCAGATGCCATTACAGAACATTGCAAAATATTCTATCACTGCAAAGAAACACAACTTCTCCCTCATAAGGGCAAATTTGCAAAATTGATGAGAGTGGTATTTGACCACACAGTCACTTCCTAGTGACGATTATGTGTCAATAGGCAATAAGAATGTTTCTGTTACTCCCAATATCTCTACGCACAAGCATACAATGTAATTTTTGCGATAACTGCTCACCGACCTGTAGAACAGTGGTCGCACAGCAAAAATAGGGCACTTTTCTGAGTGCCTTTGGAAAAATTCCACCACCAAAACGGGCCCTGAACTGGTCTCGAATCAAAATCTGAGATAGTGCACTCTTGCACTTTCCAGCTATGTTACCTGCAAAGATTTGCTCCCAATCTCGAAAAAAAAAAGGAAAGCAACATTGATCCTCCCACTAGGACACCGTGAACTTGGTTTTCTTGAGATCCTTACCATGAACCGAGCTCTGATACCATGTGAAGAGAGTGGGAGAGAAGGAAGGAGTCTCACTTGCAGCTTTCTCACATACACAATGGGGGAATATGCACTAAGGTGGGGGTTGAAAATAGTTTTCCTCTTCTTAGTTGTGAAAGCTAAAAGAACTCTAGGTACAAAAGAATAGGTGAACCCTATATGTGGGTCTCAAACCAAACTCAGCTAACTAAGGCGACATACTAACTGAGACACGAACTAGAGTACATAAAGATAGCTATCATCTAGCTATTATTCATGGACAGTGTACCAACCGCATCTGCATCTAACAAGTCGGTGACATAAATGCACGATGGTCACCCTGGCATATCACGAGTGGAGCTCGATATCTCAATAGGGACTACCACATGGGCAACACCTCACAACAAACAAAGGCAAACAAAGGCGGGATTGTCCAAGGGAAAAGGTGCATTTGTGGTGGTAGGGAGTGTGGGCAGGCATATGTCCTGCACAGGCCATGAACAAGGCAGGGAAAATAGTAACATGGGAGAGTTGGTGCCTCACACAAGTTGTATTTGGTTTATAGTGATGTTTGTGGACCCATGCGAGTTGCAACTCTTGGGGAATTCTATTATTTTGTCACATTCATTGATGACCACTAGGTATACTTGGATTTTTGCTTTACAATCCAAATATGAAGTTCTTGCTTTGAAATCCAAATTTGAAGTTTTTGCATGCTTCATGCATTTTATTGCCTTGGTTGAGAATGAAAGTGGGATGAAAATTTCCTACATTAATTTAGACAGGTGGGGTGAATATATGTCAAAGGAATTTGCTAATTTTTTGGCCTCATGTGGCATACATCATCAATGCACTATGCCTTACATTCCTCAGCAAAATCCTGTGGTTGAGAGAAAGAATAGATCAATCATGGAGATGGCCAGGTGTATGATGCAAAGCAAGCACTTTCCCAACAAGTTCTGGTTGTATGTCGTTATGTTGCAAATTACATTTTGAACAGATTTCCCACAAAGGCATTGAAGACCATCACACCTTATGATGCTTGGATAGGTCATAAGCCCAAGATTTCTCTCATGAGGACTTTTGGATGCTTGGCATATGCACATGTGCCTTCTCAAACATGCACAAAGTTGGATGATAAAGCTATCAAATGCATTTTTATTGGGTATAGCTTAGAGAGCAAGGGGTATAAGTTCTATTAGCCCCACATGGGCAAATGTTTTGTTAGTAGAGATGTTTTTGATGAATCCTCCTCTATGCCTTTGTTGGATTGTAAAAAGTATCCCACTATTGATGCCACAAATCTCTTTAATAGCTTGACACCCTTGTTTCTATCAAATGATCATGATGATACTTACTCATTTTCTTACACTTGGCTTTCAAAACAGCCCTACTGAGGCTACTCTTTACATCCGCAAGAGGGATGGATTTGTTCATTTTAGTCCTCTATGTGGATGACATGCTTGTGAGTGGGACACATGATGAGCTAATTGCAGCTTTTAACCTTGACATGCAGAAGATATTTGTTACTATGTTTGATCTTGGTCTCTTGCATTACTATCTAGGCATTCAATTTGCTAGCAGTGAGGGGGGCATTTTGATGTCACAATGCAAGAATATTGGACAACTTTTGCAATGCTTTCAGTTTGAGGATTTCAAGCTAGTATCCACACCATTAGAGCCTGGGTTTCACTTCTCTTCTAAGCATGGTAGCGATGCATGTCATGTAATTCTCTATTAGTAGGTAGTTAGTTGTTTGATTTATTTATGCCATACTAGACGTGATCTTCGGTATGTTGTCTCACAGTTGAGCAAATATATGCACAACCCCTCTACACACCATTGGTAGGCTATGAAGCGGGTCTTAGGTGCCTTAAAAGCACTTAGCATTTGGTACTTTTTTCTGAGATTGATTCTTCACTTGTTATGCATGGATTCATTGATCGTGATTGAGGTAGATCTTCAGACACCCGTGTGTCACATAGTGGCAACTATTTCATGCTTGGTACTTCATGCATGTTGGTTTAGCAAGAAGTAGACTACCATTGTTACTTCTAGCTATGTGGCTGAGTACATACTAGCATTTGTAGCTACAGTGGAGTGTGTTTGGCTGTAGAAGCTACTTGCAAATCTTTGTGCATGTCAAGTTGCTCCCATCATCATCTTCATGAATAGTCAGGGTGCTTTGGCTATTGCACATATTTTGGTTTTCCATGCTCACACAAAGCATCACTATCACTATGTCAAAGAGAGTTTATCAACATGTGATATTCAGTTGTCTTATGTTCCCACTAAAGACAACTTGGCAAATCTTTTTACAAAGGTTCTTCCTTGACATGAGTTTGAAGCTTTTTGGCAAGCTTTAAACTTAATACCTTTTGTGATTTGATCTATTGTACTCTGTACAATCATGGGCTACTATACATCGTGCTCTTGCTTGTAGATCCTTTGAAGTTGATTTTGACTAGATATGACTCATTTTCTTTATAGGTGAAGCCATTCCTTTGTTTGATCTTTCTTTCTTCTTCCAAGAGGGATGCCTATATATCTACTAAAATGGAGACTGGTAGATTAGTGAGAGTAGTCACAATGGTACCATACTCATCAGGTCGACTCTTAAGAAATATAGCAATCACAACATCATCATCAAGATCAAATTTGATGGTAGCTAGTTGAGTCAATATGCTTTCATGGAGTTTTGTTGTGAGGATATTGATTCTCCCTTGTTTGGCTTTAGATCAGAGAAATTAATGAGTAGACTATACTTGGATCATTTCCCATGTGCTCCAAAGATAGTCTTAAGGTGCCTCCATGCACCATGTGTAGTTTCACAACCATCAATGTGATCAATAAAGGAATCAACCAACCCTAGTACAATTATAGCCAATGCCTTTTCATCCCTAGGTAACCATAATGCTTATCCTTCCCTAGTAGTGGGTTTCTTCTCTTTCCCATTAGCAATATTCCAAATCCCCTTAATCATGAGTTTGGTCTACCATGTATGAAATCCCTCACCCTCAAAATTGTCTATCTTTGTTTTGGTAGCTATATGGAAGGTCTTACCAATAATGGCAGTATATAATCCCTTTACAACTCTTAGAAAGAACCATCACCATACAAATGCATATTGCAAGTAACAAAATCTAAAAAACAAAGGTTCTTTGCACACTGATAGTAGAAGGGAACTCGGGGTTTGGCTTGGAGGTTGATTAATTTCCTATTATCAAAGCTTGCCTTCTTCTTGATGACCTTTTCAACCCTAATATATTGGTTGTTGGAGGACTCACATGAGGAAGTCATTTTCCTAACATAATTAAGACTTTCAATACATCAAATAAGACTCTCCTCAATTTTGATCTCAGAACCTTGCATACACCCAAGAATTGACTTAAGTCTGAGTCTAGATGCAATCAAGAGTAAAGATACCAAGTCAAACAATATGTTGACTAAGTCAACCTTCCAAGGTGAATAACTGCCAAAAGTGCCTAGGAAAAACAATAGAAACTTGGAGCCCAAAATTCGAGGTGGTAAGAGTAGCTCTAAAAGGGGTTTCTAGTAAAAAGAAAGGTCTTATACCAGAGAATGTCCTCTGACAAGGATTGGTAGAAATTCGTGTAGTACCACTCGTGATAGTTGTGCCAAGTAAATATGTTAAAAAATCTAAATAGTAGGGTTTGTTAACATCCATAGAGTATAGTCACAGAATGCAGGGTAAGTGCTGAAAGGAAAAGGGTTGGCCCTCCTTTCAAAAGGTGACATGTATAAAAGACCAAATGGTTGACTTTGGTCTTCATTATTGTATGCACAAGTTTGAAATACAAGCTCCCCCTTCTCCTCCAAGAGTGTCTTTGGAAGTTCTCTTGTTTTCTTTGTAGTGACTTTGTGTTTGTCACTCCATCCCCCTTCACTCTCTCCTTCCCTTGTCCTTATTGCTCCTTTCTCCCCTCTCTTTTCCCTGCTCCCCCTTCACTCTCTCACAAGGAAGTAGCTTGGAGTGGAGGCTCCAATGACATTCCTTCAAGATCCCCACGACACGTGAGTCATTGTCGAGACTACACATTTTTGGCACCATTGTCGGGGGTTCAAAGTATGCTGTTGCATTTGCACTTGCTTTCTTTTGTAATCCACCCATTGCATAAGGCTTCAAGCTTAACTTGGAGCTTTGTTATTGGAGTTTTAGAAGAGGTATGAGGAAGAAGTATGAGTTGGATGGAAAAGAGACGAAAAATTATCATTTTATGTTGAAGAGCATTTTTGAGTGTAGGAAACTTGTTTTTGAGGTTTGTTAGAGTTTTATAATGATAGGAAGGTAGTTTTTTAGATTTCTAAGGTGTGTATGTTGTCAAATCTCACAAAAAACAACCAAGAATGAAGAATCAAGCTGAAATTCAAAGTTGTTTTGTATGTTAACAGTCACCCCTCAATAAATCTCTCATTTTTGCACTCAAATGTTGTTTTTCTTTCACTATTTTTTCATTGAGTAGGTAGACTAGGTAGTATAGCATCCCCCTGGCACACAAAAACCTGAAAAGAAACTCCAAATCTGTTAAAAATAATCAAAAACTAATCGGCAATATAGCGCATTCCTATCCCCATGGGTTGATAGCTTAGCACTATCCTACTGTTACTGTCGCTATAGCCCTATCTCGACGGTCAAACTCTATTGACCTGTGGCCATAGCGCCTATCCCCATGACCTAACTTTTGACTGTGGTCTAACCCGCCACCCTAATTAATGTGTGTCTACCTATCCCACTAGTCTGACAATCATTGACTCATGGCCTTAGCACTTGCCCCACGACCGTTGCTATAATAGTATCCCATCGATTGCTTTAGTTATCCCCATTCCCATTGCCATATTTGTATCTCATCGATCAAGATACCCCGCCGACTGGTGTGTTAAGCTCATTCCCACGATTGTTGCCATTTTGCTACCCCCATGCCTATGGCCATATTATCCCACCGTACTCATTATCCTTCCACCTGTAGTCTTAGCTCATCCCTATGACTGTGGGGATACCACCTACATCCCATCCCACTAACATGTGGCACTACCCATCCTATCGATCGGTACCTTAAGAACTATCTTCTCGCCTGTTGCCATACTTGTATCCCACCGACCGACGCCTTAAGAAGTATCCCATCACCCATCGCCATAGTGATATCCTGGCGAGACCAGATGCGCCAAGCTATCCCTATGATCGTTGCCATAGCCTTATCCCTATGCCCATCGAGATACCTATAGTGTAGTCTAGAAAAAAAAATACAAAATTCAAGTTTTAGCCTAAGAGTGCCCTGTTAGAGGTTTTATACATGCATTCGCAATCTGGAAGAATTATGTCCAAGGAGCCCATGCCTGAAGAGAGTGCTTCGAGCTACACTCACCCCACCTTTTGCCCTAGCTGGGGATCAGTCCAAACCAGAAGCTCAATTCCTAGCTCCCACTTTGTAATAAGACCCCGACAAGAGGATCCATCTAGCTCTGATGAGACAGAGAGCTTGGACGAGGAGATGCAAGACCCCACTGGTCCAAGGGCTTCCAAAACCCCCTTCACTACCGTGGCATCTCCCAACTCTCCTACTCCTTCTATAGTGTTCACGTTAAGAGATACATTCTCCAACACGTTTGGACGTTTAGGCTAAACAGATTCAATAGACATGGAGAACCCCTTTGCTGGAATGTCAATGGGAAGGGAAGGTCAGCAACAACAACCAGCTCTTCTTGAAACATAGACATGGACTGAAACCAACTTTGTGGACCCAGGGCCCACCTCCTTCGCAAGGCACCATTAGTGGGAATGCATGGAGGAAGAAGACCCATGGATGAGGGGCTTCTGGGGACAAGACCCTAGCCATGGATATATGAGAGGGGCATCTTATGAACTCCCAACCTTCCCGCTGCCACCAACCTTCGCCAACTATGTGGCCCCACAAGTTCCACCCTATCGCCCAATGCAAGGAGGTGCCGATGCCCCATGACCCACCCCCTCCAAGAGTCCGACCGTTTCCACCCACATCTGTTGCTCTAATGAATGTAGGCCTTGGCATGTCCACCCCAATGCCGGTAACATCAACTCAATGGATT
The DNA here is from genome assembly GCF_047967505.1 of Dipteris shenzhenensis. Classification (NCBI taxonomy): domain Eukaryota; kingdom Viridiplantae; phylum Streptophyta; class Polypodiopsida; order Gleicheniales; family Dipteridaceae; genus Dipteris; species Dipteris shenzhenensis. Next base: position 33,176,946 of record NC_141609.1, on the reverse strand, counting down.
CCACTACCAAGGCCAAGCTTAAGGCCACCCCTTCCCATTAGGCTTACAATGGCACCACCTCCACTAGCTAACCAAATGGTGCTATCAGATCAAGTGATACGCACCTTGGTGGATGCCCTAGGAAGGGGAGCCACACCACCTCTACCCACCCTAGTATTTTGCGCAGGGATCATACATCTCGCAGATCTAGAAATGGCTAATGCATTTGGTCTTAGTTTGGATGGCAAAGTAGGCCAATGATATAGGGCTCTCACCCTCGAAGAAAAAGTCAATTGGGAGAGCTGTGAAAATCCTTCATTGTAGGGTTCATCCCCAATGGACATAAATGGAGCCCAATTAATCAGTTATATGAGGTGAAGCAGCATACCACTATGCAATTCACTAGTTTCCACCTGCCTTGTTTGAAGCTAGCTAGTTTGCAAGCAGCTAATTCGAAGCTAGTTTGCAAGTAGCTAGTTTGAAGCTAGCTAGTTTGCAAGTAGCTAGTTTGTAGCAAGGTAGTATGCACCAATCTAGCATGGAACCCCAAACCATATTTAACCATGATCAGATATAGAAAGGAATGTGTATCAGCATACATTAGATTTAGGCAACAACATGTATGCTTGGAGGTACCTACTTTGTAGCCAGCTTGTTCATAGGTGGTGTTATGGATAAATTTGTCTAAGGAAAAAGGCATAAATATGTGTGTGTGATTGTATGTGTGGCAATAGTATAATAAAATATGGTGTGCATAGGGCCTAAGGTTGAGGTGGCAGGGCATGACCATATGCCACCCTTCCACATAAGAGGACCCATAAGGTGTGATGTACATAATCCATGATAGTAATATTATAAAATGTAAGGTGGCATGGTTCCTCCATGTGCCACCCCTCCACCTACGCGGTCCCATGCCTGCATTTAGTGAGATATGGCCTAAAGTCCATGAGAGAAGTAATATAAAATAGGTGGAGATGGATATTATATTGGATTATTGCCTTCATGTAGGATAGGCCCATTTGGGGGGGGGGTGTAGATAGTCCAAGGATGTAAGATAAATAATAGGGAAGGTAGGATGAGGTGGCAAGATTCCTTGTGCCAACCCTCCACTTATCCTCCTAGAGGTTTGAATGTATTATAAAATTGGGAAGAGACCAAGGGAGAATCATAGACTTGAGATATGGGGATTGATTTATGTGGAAAAATGAGGCAAAGGGTTGTCGCACACAATTGAGAGTGCGTAACCGCCTAGCCCACATGGGAGACTTTTCCACACACACCATGCATGTGGGAGGATGCATTTATTGGGAGAGACAACCTCTCTTGGCTATAAAAGGAGGGGGCTATTCCTTGGTGGGACATGCTCATTCTTGTAAAGCCACCTAGCTAGTACTTTGATTTCCCCCTTCCCTTCCTTTCAAATAAAGCATGGCCCTCTTCCCTTGATGTCTCCATCTTTACATTCCTCCTCCCATCATGTACATGCTTCTCCTTCCCCTCTCCCTTTCCTCTTGTGCCATAGTCTCCCTCTTCACTCCCTCCCCTTCTAATCCCTTTTCCCCACCCATGATAACATTTTGTTCCTTTCCTCTATGACTGGGTGTGATTGTGCAACAACTTCCATATGTGGTTCTCAGCTTTTGTGCCTATAATTTGCTTTTGGTCATAGTTTTTGCACATCTGCGCATCCCTGCTTTTGCATCTCTAGTTTACCTGTAGTTCCAGTCGCATCTTCTGGTTGTTAAATCTTCTAGTTGTACCGGTCCCACCCTCAACCATGGGGAGTTTCCTCTTGCTGTAAAAAGTAAAAGTATTTCATTTTATGTGCTCTATTCGCATCTCCTACTAGATCGTAGATTCGAAACTTTTTCAAGTTCACTCCTTGGACGCACGCCACACGAGGAGGGTGGATATTTATGTCACTTCTTGGTGCTTGGTCCTCCACTCATTACGGCTACCAATTGGCAAGATCTCTTTCTTGATCTTCATGTCGACCTTCAACGGCTGATTGTCCAGTGCATTGTTCAAGGAGACGATGGGTGGAATGATACACCGTGGTTGATTCAAGGTGAAGAACTAGTGATATACTGGGGAGACTTTGATTTCACTTCTACTCATTGTGTGGTGATAGAGCTACTTGTTGCATCGGAGGTAATTAAAAGGGTGACATTCTTCAAAGGGTGGGATGTTACCAAAGCTTGAGGGGAGACTTGGCGCATCTGCTTATTAAGTCCAGTGGATAAGCTCATCTTGAATAATTTCTTCTCGATCTCGCTACCAAGGTTTCTAGGGCTTGGCTATGGTTGGTAATGTTTCGACCAAGGAATCCCTTTGTACCTAATCAACCCTTTGTGCCTCATTTTGAGCTTCAAGTTGTAATTCTTTTTGGTCTAAAGATAAACTATCAACAAAGTATTGCAAGATTATTTGGTGCTAAACATCTTGCTCAAGTGTTGAATTCTCCCCACCCTCTCGTTCTACCTATCTTGGATTACCAAGAAACTTGGGATGTTCAGATTTTAGTCTTGGTGCGATAACATCTTGGCCATTTCAATTTGACGAAGCATACAAACCTTCGACCAACGCTGCTGGTGTGGGTGTGAAGCTCACTTCACTGGGGGGTGAGGTGTATTGTTATAGCAAGTTTGCACCTACGAGTACTTGCAACCAAGTTGAGTACTCAGCACTCATTTTTGGGCTACAAAAGGCACAAGAGCAGGCAATATCACCCAGTGATGTCCATCCATCCGTTTCAGAAGTGGGGAATAGATTTTGTCAGGCCCCTGCCCATGACTGCTCGTAAAAAGAAGTATCTTTTGGTAGCCACTCAATATGTCACTAAGTGGGCTGAAGCTATCGACCTCCCGCAGCAAATGGTAAGGCAGTTTCAAATTTCATATTTGAATGTATCTGCACAAGGTTTGGGACACCCATGGAAATAGTATTTGACAATGGGAGTCCATTCTTAAATGAAGCAGTGGAGTTACTCATGGATTGCATGGGTATTGATCATCACACTTCTAGTATCTATTATCTAGCATCCATGGGTCAAATGGAGCAGACCAATGGCCTCCTTTGTAAAACCATGGAAAAAATGCTACAGGGAATAGGAGCTAGTGGGATCAAAAGGTCACAGAAGCCGTATGGGCTTACAACATCACTCATAAAACATCTACAAGTCACACTCCTTTTGAGTTGGTGTACAGTACTGAGGCCATTTTACCACTAGAGATAGAGATTCCGGCTTTGAGATTGGCACAAGAACAGAGGATGACAGAAGATAAACATGTAGAGGCCCGATTGGTGCAACTTGAGAAGCTAGATGAAACTCGACGCCTTGCCCTACATCAAACAAAGATTCAAAAGAATCGACAAAAGGCCCACTTGGATGCTAAGATTTGCAAGGGATGGGAAAGACACTTTGCTAAGGGGGATGTTGTGCTATGCTTTGATAACAGATTGGACCACCAAATGGATAAGAAGTTCCTTCCATTGTGGACCGGTCCATATAAAGTCATCAAGGAACGTAGCAATGGGTCTATACAAGTTCGGGAGCTGCATGAGCCATATGGCAAGAAGGTGATCAACAAGCGTAACCTCAAGCCCTTCTTTGTGCATGATGGACGCAGGCATGGAAATGCTATGCATTCCCTGCCTAGGGGTGGGGACTGTTATGGATAAATTTGTCTAAGGAAAAAGGCATAAATATGTGTGTGTGTTTGTATGTGTGGCAATAGTATAATAAAATATGGTGTGCATAGGGCCCAGGGTTGAGGTGGTAGGGCATGACCATATGCCACCCTTCCACATAAGAGGACCCATAAGGTGTGATGTACATAATCCATGGTAGTAATATTATAAAATGTAAGGTGGCATGGTTCCTCCATGTGCCACCCGTCCACCTACGCGGTCCCATGCCTGCATTTAGTGAGATATGGCCTAAAGTCCATGAGAGAAGTAATATAAAATAGGTGGAGATAGATATTATATTGGATTATTCCCTCCATGTAGGGGAGGCCCATGTGGGGTGGGTATAGATAGTCCAAGGATGCAAGTTAAATAATGAGGAAAATAGGATGAGATGGCAAGATTCCTTGTGCCAACCCTCCACTTGTCCTCTTAGAGGTTTGAACATATTATAAAATTGGGAAGAGACCAAGGGAGTATCATAGACTTGAGATATGGGGCTTGATTTATGTGGAAAAATGAGGCAAAGGGTTGTCGCACACAATTGAGAGTGCGTAACCGCCTAGCTCACATGGGAGACTTTTCCACACACATCATGCATGTGGGAGGATGCATTTATTGGGAGAGACCCCCTCTCTTGGCTTTAAAAGGAGGGGACTATTCCTTGATGGGACACGCTCATTCTTTGTAAAGCCACCTAGCTAGTACTTTGATTTCCCCCTTCCCTTCCTTTCAAATAAAGCATGGCCCTCTTCCCTTGATGTCTCCATCTTTACATTCCTCCTCCCATCATGTACATGCTTCTCCTTCCCCTCTCCCTTTCCTCTTGTGCCATAGTCTCCCTCTTCATCCCCTCCCCTTCTAATCCCTTTTCCCCAGCCATGATAATGTTTCGCTCTCACGTTATCCTTTCTTATATGGGCCTTGAGCGTCGCCATGCTTAGTGTCTAGCCTCTTGTCTTGATTTCTTTTCCAGGTAACAGTGGCTAGTTTGTAGCTATCAAACTAGTACGTAGCATGATAATATGCAATTAGCCAGCTTGTACCATTTGCCCTTGATGGGTTCCCTTTCATGTTGACATGGCCCTTGAGGGGTCCCCTTTAGGAGAAAGGGCCATATCGACATGCCATATATGTCCAATGCATGTCAATATGGCCCTTGCCACTAAAGGGGACCCCTCAAGGGACATATCAATAATTAGGTAGTTTGAAGCTAACTAGTTTGCAAGTAGCTAGCTAGGTTGGACCTAATTTGTAGCAGTTAGGTAGTTCAGGCTAGCTAATGACATACTAGTTTGGACTTAGTTTGTTGTTAGGTACTTTGGAGCTAGCTAACAAAATACTAGTTTGGACTTAGTTTGCTAGTAGTTAGTTTGGAGCTAACTAGTTTGCAAATAGCAAGTTTGGAGCTACCTAGTTTGAGATAGCAAACTACTTACTAGTTTGGACTTAGTTTGAAGTTAGCTGGTATAGTTTGGAGCTAGCTAGTTTGCAGATAACTACTTTGAAGGTATATAGTTTGGATCTAGCTAGTTGGACAAACCTAGTTTGCAAATAGCTACTTTGCATTTGCATGCAGCTAATTTGCAAGTAGCTAGTTAGTAGGTACCTAGTTTGGAGATTCCTAGTTTGTAGATGGCTACTTTGTGGCTAGCTAGGTTGTACATAACCAACTATCGACAACCTAAATTGCAAAGACCTATGCAAGAGAAAGCTAGTTTGCAGATACCTAGTTAGTGGTTTAGAGCTACCTACTTTGGAAGCTACTTTGTAGCTACCTAGAATTATGAAGGCTACTTTGTAGCTATCTAGATTGCAGAGACCTAGCTTGTATACTACTATACAGTAACTAACAACCTAGTTTCAAGAAAGCTAGTTAGTAGCTAGTCAATATGAGGACTTTGCAGTTCGCTATTACGCAACTCGTAGAATGAATCCACCTAAGTACTATGCAACAAGGTAGTATGTAGTCTAAAAATAAAAGATTAAATTTGAAAAAGTAGATAAGATATTGCCAAAATGATAGGCATGAAGACTAAACCTAAGGTATTTCAAGGAGATATACTAGATTTTCCACATGTGATTTCAAACCCTATTTTCTTTTGGCATACATCCTTCTTATTTGGCAAGACATGAGTATGGGCAGACCATAAAGAAAATACAAGCTCCTAAACCTTTGTTGTGATTGAGCTGATCTGGTCCTTCCTTCGACATGTATCCAAAGTTAATAAATCATCTACAAATCTAGTAAGCCTACTTTGGGCTACATAGAAGTTCCTTTGATGAATGTTTAATGCTTTTGGTGCCACAAACACTAAAATAAGGTAGCTCACTTGACCTTCCATTCATTAACATAACCATGCTCACTTGTGAATCAAAATCATTGAGATATCAGGGCTGTTGTTGCATGTGTTCTTCAAAAGCATGTGCATCCTTCCCTTTAGCTTCTTCTTCCATATGGGTGATGTACGCATGCATAACATCCATGGCTGCTTTGACGAGGTTAGTCGTTACTGCATTTAAGGAGAGAGTAGAGATCATGGTGAGGATGAAGAAGGAAGCAGAGTTAGTAAGTAATCGATGCAGGCTATGGCATGAATTTTGATGAACAAGTTGAACCATTGAAAAAAAGGGGGACCAAAAAGAGAAAGGGGAAGAAAAAGTGGAGCCTCAACGAATCAAAAAAAAGCTAGAAATATTTAACAAGGTGACTAATAATAAATCATTCATAAGGCCTACCCGAGATCGAAATAGCGAAAGAGGGCAGAGATGATGAATTGAAAGTGATGAGAGAGAGAGAGAGAGAGAGAGAGAGAGAGAGAGAGAGAGAGAGAGAGAGAGGGAGGGAGGGAGGGAGGGAGGGAGGGAGGGAGGGAAGGAGGGGGAGAGAGAGAGAGAGAGAGAGAGAGAGAGAGAGAGAGAGAGAGAGAGAGAGAGAGAGAGGCGCTACAAATGTGGAGGATTTCTAAAGGAAACCATCTTGTTTTACAAGTGGCATGCATATAATCAAAGGTAACCCAAACCACATAAAATCCACAACTAAGGCTAAAATTTTTTAAAATAATATGAGAGGGCAGCTCCAAGGGACGAAAGACTTGAAAGAGTTGTAAGCATTAAAGCTTTTTGACGATGGAGCCTACAATAATAAATAAACCTAATAAACTTGCAACAATAAAACACTTGCAATAATTAATGGACCAATTGCACAAAGAAGAATTTTTAAATTTCCCATAATCTGGAATTTTTAGCTTTGAAAAAGTGGAACCTTTGCTAAGGCTACCCAAAGGGCAAGCCAAAAAATTAGTGAATTTTAGCTTCTAATTAAGAGAGGAATCATCAATATAGCCTACCTTACGATAGGCCAAAAATTTGAGAGACAGAGAGAGAGGGGGGGGCGGAGAGAGAGAGAGGGAGGGAGAGAGAGACACAGAGAGAGACAAGGAGACAGAGAGAGAGAGAGAGAGAGAGAGAGAGAGAGAGAGAGAGAGAGAGAGAGAGAGAGAGAGAGAGAGAGAGGGTAGCAAGAGATGTCGCTACCCTCTCTCTCTCTATCTCTCTCTCCCTCTCTCTCTCTCTCTCTCTTTCTATCTCTCCCTCTCTCTCCCTCTCTCTCCCCCCCCTCTCTCTCTCTCTCTCTCTCCACCTATAAAGAGGGGAGAGGATGAGATAGAGATGTGGCTACATCAATTTGAGGGATCTATCTGTTACATTAAAGGAAACTCTAATATTTTAAAGAAACCTCCAATTTTTGATAGCGGGGGGGATACATTAATTTGAGGGAAGTACGGGCATAAGATAGAGATGGGGTTACGTCAATTTGAGGGGTCTACTATCATTTAAAAGAAACCACTGATGGGTCTACCTACCACATTAAAGAAACCTCCAATATTTTAAAGGATTAAAGCCACCAATGTAGAGTGGGGAAGAAAAGGAAAGAAACAAGGATGCTATAAACACGTTCTTACAACGATGGAAACACATCCATCAATTAAAGAATACCCTCTAAAAAATCAAGTTATGGAAGCGAGAGTGTTCCTTGGAAACAGAATGTATAAATTGTGGATGAGCCTTAGAGAAACCAATAAGGTTTCACTGTATTGGGCTAAGTTTGAACAAGCTTTCCTAAAAGAATTTTTATCTGAAAATGGGTTAGAAGAGCATGATAATCTTGGGATAATTGCAATATATGTAGAAATATTTTTGTCCAACACATAGCTAATTATAAGGACCTTTCCAAAAGGGATCGATGAATTAGAAAAGATGAGAGATTGTGTGAGGGTTTCAAGACAACTATAAGATTGACATGAGAAGAATTTCTCCTAAAACCTTTGAAAGAAGCCCTACAAGAATGCCCAAATATATAATGATACAGTGGAAATATCCCTTGTTGGAACTTTGGAACAAAGTATTTTTGTTCCAAGATTCAATAAATTTGTTAATTTACAAATAAAGAGGCAATTTAAGAAGGAGCATAGCCCAAGAAACCTCAAATCCTCTTTTGAAAAGAGAGGAATATGAGAAGGCTAAGCAAGAAAATCTTTGCTTTAAATTTTTGGGCAAAGATCTATCTCCTCCATTAGGGGAGATTTGGAGTCAAAAGCTCCCATAACTTAAAGAGCTAATTCATGCAACTGTAAAATAAGAAAATTAGCAATCCACCAATGAGGAAGCTCCAACCTTTAATTTTGGAAAGAAACCACAAAGGCATCTCATTGGTGGAGAGACCTCCCCCACAAGGCCTCCTCTTGTGCCCCCCCCTGCCAAACACGCACACACACACATACATATGTGCCTCACTCATCTTTTTATGCCCCACCTCATCTATCTTTTTGTGACTACCCCCATCCCCTCCCTTGGTCAACCACTCCCATCTCTTAATCAACCATATCACTTTTTCCCTCCAAAAATTTAATTTTTTGAAAACTTTATCCAAAACACCCAAAACTCTTCCAAAGCTCTCCCAAACCCTCTTCCAAGGTGAAAAACTACTCTTTCTCCTCTTCCAAAGTGTGCAAATAAGAGGGGCCTTTTTCTCCTCTTAGTATCCTTTCCATTTAGACATGGTGAAGCATTCCTTATCTCCTATTTACCAAAGGTATCTCTTCAATATTGTATTTGCCACAACATGAAGGACATAGTTACAATACAATTGGGAGACCAATTTTGATTGCATAGGTTATAGGTTTACGGCACAAGCGGGGTGGTTGTATCCATATTTTATGGCCTGTATTTTAGCGAGACATGTAGAAATTTCAAAAACCCCACCCCTTTCTTTTCTCATATTTTTCATGCATGGCTTCAACCTATGTTAGATTTATGCTTTCTTAAATGAAACATAGACATATACATCTACACTTGAAACTATGCTACCTCAGGGTTGGACATTGATTACCATGCAAAGCCAAAAGGACAAAACACTAGTGTTGGGTTGAGGTGACCTAGAAGGTTGGCGGATGAAGGTCCATCTTGGCAAGTGGAATTTGATCCCTCATCTATGGATAGTTTTGATTTCGAGTAGATGGCCATTTCCTCCACGGAACATCAAAATGAACGAGAAGACCAACTCAGGGAATGAAGAGAACGTCTTCACATTATGACAGATGGAAGACAAACACGTGTGGAATCACTTTGCCAATGTCGGGACCGATTGAAGTCATTGCTCCCCTAGTAGATCCTCTACTTCCACCCTTACACATAGCATATTTGTCAAGCCACAAAATATCTAGGAATCGATCATTGATGAAAATTTTCTCAAAACCCTAAACCTAGATGATTTTAGCTTTTTGCATTTTAATTGAAGCCACTAGTCCCTACAGAAATCTAATTGCCAAATATGGAATATCGGGTGAAAATAGGCCCTAATACGATGCGACCAAGGGATCTAAGGACCTAGTTGCACCATACCAAATTCGGTGCTTCGAAGGCCTATTTTCACGTGATATTCCATATTTGGAAACTAGATGTCTGTAGGGCATTTGTGTGAAAAATCAGGAGCAATTTTCAAGTTTAGGATTGTTATCAAGAAACTTGAATTTTGATGCGCTATTGGTTGAAGACAGACCAGGGATTTTCTATGTAAGAATAGAACATACAAAAATGTAGAGGATACTAATGGGAAATTGAAACAAGCAATGACATTAATATAATAATTAATCCTAAGCCCTAAGCTAGCAAAGTTCATATCAATTCTACCTCATTGCAAAGAGTACTTGCTACTATAGTGCCCAACTAGACCCCCTTTTCTAGTGGTGCATCATGAGAGATGAGGACTGGAGGTGCCAGGTTCTTCATCATTGTCCCCAAACAACGATCTCTGCAAATCCCAAAACTCATCCTTAGACATCTTGTATTCTAGCTCAACCTCTATGATCACCTTCTATGTGAGATGGATGGCCTCTAAATCGATGAGGCTTGAGTCATCAAAGCATGCGATTTCATAGATTGTTGGATTGAAGGGAGTGCCAAAGTCAATGACATCCTCACATGCATCATTCGAGAGCTGGTATGGTGCCTCATCCTCTCAAAGCCCGGTTTCTTTCAACACATCATTAAGGTCGAGGTATTACTCACCCTCAATATTTATTGGATCGATGGAGCAATAGTAGGTTTCTTGAAACACAACATACAAACAACCTTTTTCTCAAGCAGAGGTTGGGGTGCAACCCAATCTCTTACTCAAATTAAGAGATTTTAATGAATTAAGCAGCAAGTTGAGCTTATGTGTTTCTTGAGAAACATATTGCATGCAACAAAACACAGAGGCAACCTATTGTGTGAGGAACTCTTGGAGGATGACTACTTGAAAACCCTATATATCATGTGTGTTCAAGGGATCTTATTAAAATACCTCATGTGTAAACCATAAAGATTAGAATGACCCCTAGTTGCTCAAGTAATAGGTCGGGTGCCACAAAATGCATTGCTCAAATCAAAATATTTTGCAAAAATAAAATTTTTGCTAACGGTTCAAGGTTTGTTGTTTAGGCTTTAAGACATAATATTTAGGGTTTATGGTTTAGGAATGGGGATCTAGGGCCTAGGGTTCAGGGTTTACAATCTAGGATTAATGATTTAGGTTTTAAGCTCTAAGATTTAGGGTTTAGGATTTAGGGTCTTGGGTTTAGGTTTAAGATCTAGGGTTTAGGTTTAGGGTTTATAGCTAAAGTTCTAAGACTTAATGTTTAGGATTTTAGGATTTAGGGTTTTTGAGGTGATGAGTATCATTGTGAAATGGTACTCATAAATGCACCTTGTAATAAACTTGGTGATGGAAAGTCTTCAGATTCCTTAAATATCAATAACTTGGCCATGCCCATGATCATTATATAAATAAAAATGAAAACTTGAATATTCTTAGTGATGAGTATCATCTTGATACTATACAAAATAATTTCATAGATATGTCTTATAATAAGCTTGGTGATGGGAAGTCTTCATAATCGTCAAATATCAATAAGTTGTCCATGCCTATGATTATTATATACATAAGAATAGAAGGTTGAATATCTTAAATTCAAGATGATGCCTAGGGAATCAATTTGAGAGATCTTTTGGAATAGAGTCAAATGAGTTCTAATTGACTTATGGAACTAGCCAAGCATAACATCATAAACTTTGCTTATCAACAAGGTACTTAAGGCTCATAAAATAATATGAATGAGTAAAAATCTATTCAAAATCATCAAGACAAATACATAATCAAGATGGGTCAATTACCATGGTCTAGTAACTCTAGAGTAATCATACTACAATGATGAGTGATGATGTTGTGCCAAGAGTATGGAGACTTCAAGAATATCAATTAGTTAAATTCAAGAAATATCCATGAGTGATGTCAAAGTCTCTATTAATATTTTTTTAGCTATAAGCCTCCTACCATATTCATGCTTGATATGAACCACAATTTTGGTTAAACATATATTCTTACATATATGTATTATTGTTATTACTAATTAAACAATTTACCAAAAGTGAGAAAAGAGTATTTATTATTTACATCATTCACTGATTCCACAATTAGTTTATGATTCTGTACATACTACTTATTTTGCTAAAATAATACAAATGATATAATGTAATTGCCTATTCTTTATTTCAATAGTAATGTTTAAGTAATTTATTTTATTCATGTTTATATTGTTGTTTTAATAATGATTTTATTGAAATACTTTAGAAAATGTAAAAGAAGTTTATTGAACATTTTGCATGATATGTTAATTCTTCAATTAGTTTATGATTTCCATATTGTTTGATTCTTAAAATTTGTCAAATATAATGATGTATCTTATTGCATAGTCTTATTTCTAATATTTTTAATTAAATTAATTCATTATAATGTATATTTTCTATATATTGATATTTATTTCTTCTTATTTGTTTTTTTGAAGATAATACTATGTTAAAATAATTGAAGGAGAAGAGTATTAATGATTTGCATAATTCATTACTTTGATTATTTTTTTATAATTACAACAATAATATGTATAAATGGTATTATATATCTTTAATAGTACTTGATAAATTTTTCCAATATTACTTGTATATTTTGTATAAAAATTTATATAATAATGATTATATATATATATTATATCAATTATATTATATTTACATATTTTATAATATATATATATATATATATATATATATTTAAAATGTAATAAAAGAGAAAATTTTTTACTTTATTTAGAAATTTCCCTTCCTACAAGGCATGGTGTAGGCAAAAAGTTGTCCCAATTCTTGCACACCAAGCAGGTCTCTAAACTTGCACAGCTTCTCTGCACCCAATGCCTTTGTGAATATGTCAGCTACTTGATCCTCTGTGCTAACATAAACTAGATCAATAACACCTTCTAGAACCTTCTCCCGCACATAGTGGTAATGCATCTTAATGTGCTTTGTTCTAGCATGACAGATTGGGTTATTTGCCAAGTGTATACTGCTCGTGTTGTCACAATAAATGACAACTGGCCCATCTATAGACTGATGCATATCATAAAGTAGCTTATGAAACCAAGCTGCCTCACCTGCAGCCATTGCTGCACCCCCGTACTCAGCCTCTGTGCTCGACAAGGCATCTGTAGGTTGTTTCTTGCTGCTCCAAGTGACTGCAGCACTCCTTAAAGAGAACACATATCCACTACTAGATCGTCTATTAGAAATACTACTAGCCCAATCAACATCAGTGTATCCATGCAACTGTATTTGAACCCTAGTCTCATAAAATAGTCCATCCTGCAATGTGGACTTCACATACCTCAGTATGCATCTAGTCGCATCCAAATGCGGTTTCCTTGGAGCCTGTATAAATTGACTTACCAACCCAACAACATTGCTCAAATCTGGCCTAGTAATAGTCGTATAAATCAAACTTCCTCCTATGCATCTGTACATAGTAGGGTCTTCCAAAAGCTCACCTGCATCTGCGCTCAGCTTCACATTCTACTCCAAAGGAACTGAAATAGGCTTACAGCTTGTCATCCCATATTTGGATAGCATGTCCAATCCATATTGCCTCTGCAAGAGCCATATCCCACTTGTGGATCTAATCACCTCAATGCCCAAGAAATAACGAAGCTCTCCCAAATCCTTCATGAAGGATATCTTCATCACTATTACATGTGATGATCAAATCATCAACATAAATGACAAGCAACATAATGCCTTTTTGTGTTTTTCTCACATAAAGTGAGAAATCTGCCTTGGAAATTTGAAAGCCAATAGTGACAAGATACTGTCCTATCTTGTCAGACCATGCTCTGGGTGCTTGCTTCAAGCCATACAAAGCTTTCTTCAACCTGCAAACAAACTCAGAATGAACAACATGCACATAACCTGGTGATTGCTCCATATAGACCTCTTCTGCAAATCACCATGCAAGAAAGCATTCTTTACATCCATCTGATGTAAAGACCATCCCTTTGATGTAGCCATAGCAATGACTGCACTTACAGTTGCCATCCTTGCAACCGGACTGAATGTTTCTTCATAATCAATGCCATATGTCTGTGCATGCCCCTTGATAACTAATCCTACCTTGTATCAGTTCACAGAACCATCTACATTGTGCTTCACCTTATAAACCCACTTACAACCAATTGCATTCTTGTCTTTAGGTAAAGGCACCAATTCCCATGTAGCATTTGCTTCCAAGGCATCCATTTCTTCATCCATGGCTTTCTCCCATTTTTCTTTTCCCATGGCTTGCTCAAAAGAAGTGGGTTTAGGTTCATGTATCACTTTGACCATATAGGCATAGTGAATGGCTGTAAATCCATCATATTTCAGCCTATCCACAGGATAACTTTGGTAGACCTATGCAAAATAGGCTCACTACCAGGTGCTCTCAAAACATCCCTTGTCTTCCTTACTCCAGGTGTAACAACAGAAGGAATATCTAACTCATCATCAAGGCTCTATTTTGAGCCATTGGATTCACCATCCACATAAGAGTGACCTGCATTCACATCAACCATGGGATGATCTACTTTCTCTTTTCCCTTTCGTGATACTTGCATACCACTATTTGCATTGCTTTGAGGAGATTCTTCTGATCTCAATCTACCTGTCCATGGCAAAGTATGTGAACCGCTACTAGAGGACACTATAGGTCCACTAATATTTTGTGATTGCTGTTGTGAATTCTATGTAGCATTACCATTTTATGCATCTACATCATCAATCACATTTACTGGTTTATACCAACTGCTCATCTCATAAAAAACATCTCTGCTCATTGTAAACTTATGAGTAGAAGGGTTATAGCATCTATACTCTTTCTGATGCAGAGAATAACCAATAAAGATGCACTTCTTAGCTTTTGGATCCAACTTGGATCTCAACTCATCTGGCACATGAACATAGGAAATGAAACCAAAAACTTTCTAATGAGAAATATTTGGTTTCCTACCAGTATACCTCTCCTCTAGCATCATGCCATGTATTGCTACAGTGGGATTCCTGTTCATTATGTAGACTACTGTAACAATTTCTTCAACCCAATAATAACCTAGCTGGTCTTTTTTGTTGAGCATGGTAGGAGATACCTCTCCAATATGCTTGTTTTTCCTTTCTGCAAGTCCATTTTGCTATGGGGTATGACTGCATGAATATTGCTACTTTATGCCATGCTCCTGCAGGAACCTTGCAAACTCATTTGAGAGGTACTCTCCCCCTCCACCTGACCTTAGGCATTTTATTTGCAGGCCTGTTTGTTTTTCAACCATAGCTTTAAAGGCTTTGAAATGCCCAAACACTTCACTTTTCTTTTTCATAAAATACACCCAAACTTTTGTGCTATAGTCATCAATAAAAGTGACAAAATAATGACTGCATGAATATTGCTACTTTATGCCATGCTCCTGCAGGAACCTTGCAAACTCATTTGAGAGGTGCTCTCCCCCTCCATCTGACCTTAGGCATTTTATTTGCAGGCTTGTTTGTTTTTCAACCATAGCTTTAAAGGCTTTGAAATGCCTAAACACTTCACTTTTCTTTTTCATAAAATACACCCAAACTTTTGTGCTATAGTCATCAATAAAAGTGATAAAATAATGATAGCCTCCAATAGATGTAGCTTTAGTAGTCCACACATCAAAGTGGATTAATTCCAATGGCCTCTTACTCTCTTGAACATGTCTAGGAAATGGTTTCCTTGCCTATTTTCCAAATTGACAGGCTTCACATACCTTATGCATTTCTGCAACCTTGAACTTAGGGAATTTTGCAACAATATTTTGGGCTTGCATTAATTTAAGTCATTTACATTAACATGACCAATGTGTTTATGCCAGATATCAATATTTGCAACTACACCGGTCCCATGTGCAAACATTGTTGCACTCAATTCAAGCATGTCCACATCCAACGTAAACATATTGCCCTTCTTCTTCCCTTGTTCTATCAAGCGACCTTTTTTTTTCATATCCTCAACAAAGCATCCATGAGGATTAAATCTGACCTGCAAGCCCTGCTCAACCATTTGACTAACATAAACTAGGTTCTTGGTGATAGTCGGGACATGAAATACATCAGATAGGTATTTCTTTTTCCCATCTTGCATAGACAAAGGAACTTTACCAATCTGCACAATAGGATGTGTAGTATCATCACCAGTCTCCACAAATCCTGGTCTTTCCATTTTCCTTACATCCTGCATCCATTCCGCATCACCTGTCATGTGGTTTGACGCACCTGAGTCAACATACCACACATCATTGCTTTCTTCTACACTTGTCACAGAATCGGTCATGTTCTGCACCATAAACAAATGCTCATTTCTGTCATCACCCTGTCTACTAGAGGATGCATAATTGCCTTGCTGCAATTTTCCATTCATAATGTCATTCTGCTTTTTATAGCAGTCTTTAGCCATATGACCCATTTTACCACAGTAGTAGCATTCAACATTGCTGTTTGCATTTTGGCCTCTGTGCCATCCACCACAACCTCTTTGGCTCCCCCTGCCTCTAAAGTTACCACGTCCTCCTCCATAGGACTGGTTTTATTGAATTTGCTACATATTCCAAATTGGCCTACTCTACCTCTACCTCTACCTCTACCTCTTACAGCATTTGAGTAGAAGACAGTTTCTTTTGAAGTTTCTCCTGAATAAGATGCACCACCATTTCTCTGCTCTTCAAAAATTAGAAGAGCAATCAACTCCTCAAGATCAGGAAATTTTTCACGGACGGCAATGGATGTCCGAAATTGTGCAATGGATGTCTGAAATTGTGCATAATCCTTTCCTAGACCATTCAAGGTCACAGAAACTAAATCATCATCTTCCACTGGCAACCCAATGGAAGCAAGTGCATCTGCAATCTTCTTCACCTTCATGTGGTAGTCATTGATGCTCATATTTTCTCTTTGCACATTATGCAACTCCGGCTTGAGTTGTATTTTCTTGGCTTGCGTATTTGTGATGTACATTTTTGTCAAAGTATCCCATGCCTCCTTTGGCATGCTTGCATCTTAAATATGCGCAATCATAGAATCTGAAATACTGATAGACAGCTAGTACATAACTTTTATGGCTCTCTCATGCCATCCTTTAAATGCCTGCAACTCTTGTTGATTGGGAACATTAGGAATAACTAGTTCTTGTTCAGCTTGAGTAATGAACTCCCAATAGCCTTTTCCCTTAAGGAAATTCATCATTCTAAACTTCCATGCTTGGAAGTTGTTCTTGTCAAGCTTTTCAGTGACTATCTATTAAAGAGCATCAGACGCCATTAAGAACACTGCGAAATATTTTGTCACTGCAAAAAACACAACTTCTGCCTCACAAGGGCAAATCTACAAAATTGACGAAAGTGGTATTTGACCACATAGTCACTTCCTAGTGACGATTTTGCATCAACAAGCAATAAGCTCCCAATATCTCTATGCACAGGCATATGATGCAATTTATGCAGCAACTTTTCACCGACCTGCACAACAAAAATAGGACACTTTTCTAAGTGCTTGTGATAAACGTCCGCTACCAAATGGGCCCCAAAATGGCCTCGAATCAAAAACAGGCCCCGAAATGGCCCCGAAATGTCACCAAGGGCTTTGCCCTCTCTTGTAGCATATGTTGCCCTCTCGTCGCACCCCGAAGGGCCTCCCAATCTGAGATAGTTCACTCTTGGACTTTTCGACTGTGCTACCTGTAGAGATTTGCTCCCAAACTCGAAAAAGGAAAGT
This sequence comes from Dipteris shenzhenensis, assembly GCF_047967505.1. NCBI lineage: Eukaryota > Viridiplantae > Streptophyta > Polypodiopsida > Gleicheniales > Dipteridaceae > Dipteris > Dipteris shenzhenensis. Next base: position 33,159,597 of record NC_141609.1, on the reverse strand, counting down.
AACACTGATCCTCTTACCAAGACACTGCGAACTTGGTTTGCTTTCTTGAGCTCCTTACCATGAACCGAGCTCTAATACCATGTAAAGAGAGTGGGAGAGAAGTAAGGAGTCTCACTTGCAGCTTTCTCACATACACAATGGGGGAATATAGACAAAGGTGGAGGCTGAAAACAATTTTCCTCTTCTTAGTTGTGAAAGCCAAAAGAACTCTCTCTTAGTACAAAAGGAATAGGTGCACCCTATTTGTGGGTCTCAAACCAAACTCACCTAACTAAGGTGGCATACTAACTGAGCCACTAACTAAAGTATGTAAAGATAGCTGTCATCCAGCTATTATTCATGGGCGGTGTACCAACCGCATCTGCAACTAACAAGTCGGTGACATAAATGCACAATGGTCACCCTGGCATATTACAAGTGGAGCTCGATATCTCAATAAGCATTATATCAGGGGAACTCCCCCCAGCTACTATGCTTGCAAGGAGAGGGTAGGCGAGGGAAGAGGCATGAGAGAGGGAGGAGAGAGGGAGGGGCCTTGCGCCCTCATAACATTTTATGCAAGTACCCTTTATGTGGAGGAAGAAATCATGGATGTACCCATACGCAATTCAATCATTGTTTCAGCCAGTGAAAGTAATGTAAAACCTACCAAAAAGCCTCATATACCACTCATAATGAGCAAATATGAAGACTATAACTTATGTGGAGATAATGCATGGTGAGCGCACATATCAGTACTCTTCACATAATGGTGATTATGCTACATATAAAGATTTAGTCACTTTAGATCTTTATGAGTACATTGTAGAACATTACCATTTGAGGCATACATGTTATAAATTAAAAATTGATTAGCTCATAACAAGTCACTATAGAATCAATTAGGGAGTTGAAGTAAACACCTTTGCAGCGTCCATAGTGACCAAAAAGCCTATAAAAGGTATCAATTGCATTTGTAAAGAAATTTTAAATATTAATATGTAGTGCACTCTTAAGATGAATTTCTTCAAAATATTATCATGAAAATGCATCAATTATTAGGCAAAGCATAGCAAAGACAATCGAAATCAACAAGTTGGAACAAATCTATGATGATTTGAGGTTGTGTTACAAAAAGGCTACGATGCCAACAACATCTTCATGTTTGATTCTTTTTACATGGCTTACCAAAGCCAAACTAATAACATGCAACTATGTCCCTAACATTTGTTTAATGGAAATCCAAAAGCAATCATCCATTTGGTCAATTTAAGTCTAATCATGCCAACACAATATAATGTGCTAGTGAAAATCTCATTTGATTGCTAAATTAAGGCTAATCATGCTAGTTGCCCATGCCCATATTTTTTAAAAGCCTTGTTAGAAAAGGGAAAGGCCAACACCCCAAAACGTCTTTGAGCGAAGTATTATTTTTTAACATAGGACCCATAGTAATTAATTGAATAGGGTAAAGAGTAACACTTAAGCTATCCATGTTGTGTATGATTTTTGGTCATGAGTTAGGCAACGTATCATGTACTTTTCCAAAAAATACATAATGTCCGCTTCATATAGTTATAAGATCATAAATACCAGTATGTCTCTTATTGCATGCTACAAATGTGGGCTTTCTTGCATTTAGCTATTCAATATTATAGAAGTTTGCGAGTGGAGATTTAAGACCAAACCTCAAATTTCATACTGATACAAATACTTAAGATTGGGATGTAACAAAACCCTTTTGTAATATGCTATAGAGAGAACCTAGTGAAATCTTATAAACATCATGGTTATACATTGATGTTTCCCAAAAACTGCTCATTTTATATAGCTTTAGTCTTTATTTCATGAGAATTATACATTAATTGCAAATTTGTCCAACAATTGGGACATGGTGGCCCACATATATTTTGGCATCCAAAGCTTGATGTTGGAAAAAATAATGTTTTGAAAGAAGTATAAATTATCACATACATTGTTGTAAATAAAATAAATATAAAAGACGTCTAAGTTTATAAACCATTAAAAGGGAGATTGGAAATAGCGCTATATGTGTGTACACAATCCTTGCTACTCCCATCACATTCTAATTATGTTACATAGATGTGTGTACACAATCCTTGCTACCCCCATCACATTCTAATTATGTTACATAGATTGGCATGATTTTGTTAGCAACATGTGACCAAGGGTCTCAAACAAGTCATTTAAAAAATTGGGGAACCATGTGGATGTTAAGGGCTCTTCCTTTTATCATCTAGAGTAATGTAAAGCATCAAAGGGTAAGGAATGAAAAGGAGTAGACATAACTAGGATGTAGATTGCATTAAAGAAACAAGTACCATTGGAAAGGATAGGTAATTATTAGATAGACCATGTCTTATGGAATTGAAAGCTGAAAGTACCTACCTCAATAATCGTGAATGTGGCTAAGAGTGGAGCCAAATCTTGTTTCATATTTTGTAATTCCATATGGTCCTTATGTAGTGGTCCCCCTCACGAGTCACTATCTTGTCCTTAGACAGAGACAGCAAGGACAACACACAAGGGATGCGACTTTAATGACATATGTCCCATCTTGTAGGTAGGAAAAAATCTAGAATGGAAAGCCATGCATGGCCGGCTCAAGGAGAGGGATGTGATACAATCAATCTACTAGAGGTGAGGGAGCCACTGAGGGATGCTATACAATCAATCTAGTGGAGGTGAGGAAGTATATAAATTTAAAGTGGGGATGGGACAATAACTAAAAGACACCGACGGGATGTACAAAGGGGGGCGTGGTGGAAAAGGAGAAGAGGAAAGAGGAAGCAAGGGAGGAGAAGGGAGGGGTAGGTGAGGAGTCACATGGGTGTACGAGAGGGGGGCAGGAGGATGTGTAAGCAAAGAAATAAAAGGAGGGTAAGAAAGGGTGATTCAAAAAGCTCTATATAACGGACTAATACTTTGCAATACAAGTATCACCATCTTCTTCTTCACAAAACCTTGTATTGTATGTAGTTCATATATACAAGCTTTGTGAGCTTGCGAGCTCTTGGCTATGGCGATGGCTCCTTCTACCACCTCCCTTGTTGCTTTGCTTTGCTCTCTTCTTCTCCTCGCCTCCTTCGCCTTCCCCTCCCATGCCCAAGTCTCCTGCACCGTCGTCGCCAAATCCCTCGCCCCTTGCCTCGGCTACCTCACCAAAGGTGCCCCCCCCCCTTCCCCCGCTTGCTGCGCCGGCGTCTCCGCCCTCCATGCCCTCGCCTCCTCCACCGCCGCCCGCCAGGCCATCTGCCGCTGCCTCGAAGCTGAGGCCAAAAGCATCAAGACCATCCCTTCCGCTGTCTCCTCGCTGCCCGGGAAATGCAAAGTCTCCTTCCCCTACCCCTTCAGCCCTTCCACCAACTGCGCCGCGTAAGTTCCCATGACTCCTCTCTCTGTCCTCCTTCTTTGCGTTGCTGTCTGTTGAATGCGTGCCTCGTCGCTTGTGTCGCCAAATAAGGCGTGCCCATTCTCAAGAATGCAGCTCGCACACTAGCTCATTCTCAAGAATGCCCGTTCTTAAGAATGCAGCTCGCACACTAGCTCATTCTCAAAGAATGCCCATTCTCAAGAATGCAGCTTGCACACTAGCTTCGTTGGGACAGTCCAAACTTGTCCGTGATTGTCGTTTGTTGAGGTGTCTTGATGTAGTAAAAATCATTTATCGACTGCAGGCGACTGCAGGGTGGCCAAACGTACTCTCTTTTCTGATTTCCTGGCGTTGCTTGCAGGATACCTTAAGCGGCTTCCCGCATTTTGGCACAACCCCATCTCATTGCAGAGAAATGCATGACCCATTGGACCATCTATAATGTAGCGCTCATCGCGCTCCAACGCTTATGGCCATCTCTTATAATAAGCATTTCTCGCCAATCGGCTGTGGAAGTTTTCCGCTATGCTATGGTATATGTATAATGTAGCCAATTTGTCGAATATAGTAATGCTCCTTGAATCAAATGTTTAAATATATGTTTATGATTAGGGGGGTAGAGAGAGAGAGAGAGAGGTTTTTAGAGAGCGAGGATAACAACATGTTGAAAAATTACACTCAAAGCTTTCAAGTAGGGGAAAAAGTACGTGAAAAATCAAATGTAAATAGATCTTATCGGATCATGGTTTTATATTATCTAAAAAACCTCTTAAAGGACTATCATAACAACTTCTAATTTTTATTATTATTTATTTTGGGTAAAGTGCGACTTATATTGCAAAGGGAGAGGGGACACAGCTTATTGGATTTGGCTAAGATAGTTGGAAAGAGAGATGAATTGGTGGGTGGACGGTTCTCTTATTGCTCATAATATCTAACATGCCTTGTTAGGGAGTTTCCTCATGCTCTTTGTAGTGTAGGCCTTGGGTTTTGCCCATTTTGGTCCAATTTTTGAACAACTTCGATTATTAAGACATTATATTGTGCATCACAATTATAAATTATTTTATCAAAAACACGTCTTAATGAGTTATATGTGAACTCAATGACGGTTATCGACACATTATGTTGTCCATGGTCACAAACATAAATATATGGTAAATATAAATATAAATATCCTAACTTAACTTTGCAAATATCTTATATTGGGGAGCTAGTTGTCTCAAGTGAGTCACTATATGTAAACCCTTTGTGAAGTGTGTTCAATGCCTACTTTTGAGATCCCTTATCTATGAAAATTGTAAGATTAAAAATCAACCTTTCTCTTTTTCAAAATGCTTTTTAAGATACCCCTAAGTAGCTATATTTTTGTTGAAAACATGACTAAAAGCTGTCCGTCTTGAATGCAAGTAATAGTCACATTTTTTCTATGTGACTCCCCCTATGGCCCATTTTATTGTATATATATATATAAATGTCTTGATGAACTTGATAGAAACTCTATGATCGAAAACATGACGCCGGATGTGCTCGCAATTAACATGTGAGGATTGACTTCTAGTCACGTGATTGACTTCATTTTAGAAACAAACGCATTGTGTACTTGCATTAACAAAGTAAACATAATTCACTCTAATCAAATTGTGGGGGTTAAATTATAACTATGAGATATAGTAACATAGGGAGACTAGCATGTTGTGTACTTCTAGAAGGAATTGAAATTCTACTTGAGAAGAGTTGTAAATTAAACATGGAAACATGTAATACATAACAAGAGCAATGACTACCTACTTTCAAAAATGAAATATTTTATATATTTCAAAATTTGAAATTTACATTTTGTTATTAGTGACTCTCTCTCTCTCTCTCTCTCTCTAAAAAATAATCAATGGGTGGGGATTCAACCTTCTAACCATGCACTGACAATAATATTATAGTTAATGGACTCAAACATTGAAACTTACAAGTCATTTAGATGGTTTCTTTAATTTGGAAACTTGCATATTTTGTACATTTATTGAGGAGATTTGGAAAATGTACATGTTTACAGAAATTGAGGGGAACATGGAACCGTGTGAGTTGACATTAATTGAAGTAGAGACTACGTAAAGTAGGCACCAAAGCTAAGTCCGCTATGTACCCAAAACATTGTAAGTGGCTTCTTTGTCGCAAGTCTGCGCATTAATGGATCAGAGAAGACTAACACTATGGAAGCAACAACGGGAACCTGAAAGCGAAAAGAGATGAACAAAGGCATAGCCGTGTATGAGAGCAAGGGTAGTCGCAAAGGGCTACTAAGGAAATCGTCGAACTATGAGGCAAGCTACCCTATGGGAGACTTCACAAGAGGCCAAAGAGAAAGCAGCGCTAAGATGCCTTGAGAAGAAGGCAAGAGGGGGGTTGGCGAGCCATATACCAAGACTGAGTGTAGAACAATAGGTACGAGTTGGCGAAGAAGCTTAGCAGTCAAAAGTAGGTTGGAGAAATGATAGAACTTGTAAGGACAACGAGCTCGAAAGGCATATTCATAGTACTCAATGCAAGAGAGGAAGGGTGGCGGTGCCAAATGGTGGGCATAAAGAAGGTGGAAGTGCATAAGGGTGGCGGTGCATAACGGTTGGTAGTGGTGGCAAAAAACAAGCGGGTGGTTTGGAGAGTTAGGTAGGAGGGGTTTTAATGGTTTGGAACTTTGGAGGTTTGGAAGTTGCCTTAAGTGGGGGTAAGATGTGGCTAAGGGTTTAGAGAAAGTGTGTGTAAGTGTGAGCGTGTGTGTGTGACCGAATTGTTGGGGATGGTAAATTTTGGGAAACGATGAAATTTTACTAATACATAACAATAAAGGTGCAATTAAAGTAACTTAAAGGGGGTTTTCGGGAGTAAGGTAGGGGGCTAGGGGGGTCCATATAGTTAAAGTGTATATAGGGGGGAAGGGGAGTTAGTAGCATTATAATTAAACAACAATAAAAAATTAAGAAATGGAAAATATCTAAAAGAATAAAAAATAATTAGAAACACTAAGGGTTTTAGAGAGTAAGGTAGGGGCCTAGGGAGGGGTTAGGGGGTATCTACATGTGTGTGAATGTGTGATAATACATTGTGCTAAAAAAGAGACCGTGGGGCAAAGTGTATAAAATTTGTGTGTGTGTGCGTGCGCGTGCATGCAACTAAATGTTTGGGCATTCAGTTGGATACCTTACCATGACATCCAAGCATACAAATCCAAAGCCAATACACTGTTGTCATGTTTGTTACAACCAACATGGAAAAGGATTGGGACATATGTAACAACATGGAAAAGGATTGGGACATAGTGGGAGAGTAAAAGGGAACGCCACTTGGGCATTATATCAATTCCATCACTCTGTCATAGATCCATGCTTCTCATACACCTAGTGGTGAACCACACATGTTCATGCATGAATTGAAGCTAAGTGGTGAAGGTATTGTGCATTACATGGATTAATCGCTTCTCTCGGCCATGAAGCCACAGATTCCATGCAAAGAGCATAGCAATAGGGAAGAACTAGCTGAGAAGATGGTTTCCTCACATCCCACAACTTCCTTTTCCTATTTGTGTGGCCTTTCCCTTCCATCATCCCTTCACATTCTCTTGTTTTCTCACATCCCACAACTTCCTTTTCCTATTTCTGTGGCCTTCCCTTCCTTCATCCCTTCACACTCTCTTATTTTCTTCCCCTACCCTTGCCCATTCCTCTAACCCCTATGACATCATCATCATCACTCTCATTGTCTGTTCCTCATATACCATAGCCACCATGCAAGCTCTCCCTCCTCCTCCTTACCCTTGTGTCTCTGTCATCATCTCCATCAATGTCTTTGTCTCTCTATGTACACGTGTGTTTGTGTGTGTGTGTGTGTGTCTTATAAGGCGTCCCCTCTAGCCAAAGTTGCCCTCCCTCTGGAGGTGCAAGAATTGACTCGCGGATGTGCCCTCAGTAGCCCAGCTTTGCACAATGAAGACACATTCCATATCTTTCATGGTGATGAATGCAATCATGCCTGGTGTGCCAATGGCTACACCCTACAGGTTAACATTTACACATGAAAGTGGGGGTTGATAGATGGTGAGCTCTGGTTGTTGATGAAAATATTGACAATGCCCTCAAAGGAACCCACTGTATAGCAGCTCTCAACCTTGTCCTCCACCTCTACATAGGACCATCAACAAAACTTTTCCTAGCCAAGAATGTCAGGAAAAGGTTGACAATCAATAAAAATTATGCTTTTGTAGGGGGGGCAAGCTATACACTCAACAGGATGCCATAGGTACATAAGCTTACTTGAATGCATGCATTTTTCATGCTACCCCTTTCAAAGGTTGCATGAACCCATTTGATGGATTTTGCACAAAAGCATTAGCTAGCCCTGCCAATTCTAGGACCAAAAGCTATAGCTTCTCTCCTCTATCTTCTTCACCCTACATGATGCAATCAAAAATGCATTATTAGCGATGCAGCCACACAGCAAGGGGTGGATCCGACGATCGACGTGGGCATTACATTTGTAACACCGAAATTGCTCCTTTTTGAGGAAGGGGTACACCAGTGAGGCTATAGACTACTGACATTGGCATCAGTCACGGGAACTAGAGCATCAAGGGCAAGGTGGTAACCTCCTCTTGTGCACTTTGGATGTGCATATCCAATAGTTCTTGGAACGACTGCAGGTTGGGTCTCCACTATACATTTTCGAGCGGGGAGGAGGGAGGAGTTTGAGGAACCTCATCATCTTCAATCGCATTGGTTCCTCCTCCACAATTTCTATGGGCACCGTATTGGTGGGTGTATGTACAAAATTGGCTACCTTAAGTAGCGTATTGAGGGCCTCTTCTAGGAGGTTGATCGGAGCACTAGATGAGATGGACGGGGAGGTCCCACGCTATGCAGTAGTGGTGTTAGAGGAATTGACAAGTAATCTAGAATATTTGTGTGAGGAATGGGGGGTGGGAGGGGTTGGGTGGCTTGCTAGGTGGGTTGGGTGGGATCCAGGGGAGGTGGTTGTGGAACTTTAGCAGGGGGGTGGTAGAATTAAATACTGTAATGGCTTCTTGGTCTTCCTCCTCGGTAACTTCCTCGGGATATGCTACATGGATTGTTTCAAAATTGCTCACCAAGGACTCAAGTGAGTCTTGGAGAGCTTGTAGCACCCAGTTAAAGAGGATTATTATGCCGAGGGGATCGTAGGCGATGGATTGGTAAGCCGTGAGATGCCCTTGTGTTTGTATTATGGAGGCTCAACCATAGGTCTACATGCAATTAATGTCAACTTATAGACTATCTGGAGTGCAGACCCACAGGCTAAGCTCCTTGGACTTTGCTGATTGCATCACATCATGGTCCGTAGGATAACTTGTGGACTCCATGATGACACGGCACCATGCTTGGAAATTAAGCAAAATGGGATGGGCGGCGAGAGTTTGGAGGTCAAAGGAGCAAAGGAGAGAGAGGCTGCATGGTTGAAGGTCTAATGAGAAATAGGACATGGTGAGAATGGGGAAAAAATGATCGAGATTACAGTGGAGGATGGTTTGGAGGGTGTTAGGAGGGAGTGGGGCAGTGAGGTCGAGTGGAAAATGAGATTTTGTGTGCGGAGTGTGTCGAAGTGCATTTGGAGCAAGATGTGCCTGGATGATAGTCGTAGAGAGTTGTGAGGCATGTTCTTGCTGACTCTGGAGAATTTTTCGTGCCACTTGTGGGAGCTATGCCATTGCTTCGAATAACTTTTGCTCCATTTGGTCAGCACGGGAGAGCTGCTCTGCTATCATGTGGCTATAACCACTTGGTGCCCGATAATGGGGCACCTTGCAAAACTGTACGGCCTTCTGTGAGGCTTGCCTGTGGAGAGGAGGAGGAGCCGGTGACAAAGGAGGTGGTCTCCTGAGGATGTGGGCCATGGCAGAGGCCGAGAGCTGGGGCATAGGGGGGGTTGTTAGGATAGGTTGAGCTCCTGGGTGGAGGCCAATCGTGACTATCTCATCACCTAGGAGGTGGTCCACCAAGATGGGCTCCTGCGTACACTTTTGCCCTTGTCTTGAGGGTCCAATTGCTCGAGGTGTAACTGATGACGTAGGAATGCCTGCAGCAGTTGGCAATCCTCATACTGTGCGAGAGGCTGAAGGTTGCATGGGACGACTGGCCTGAGCAACACTGGGCCCTGTATTTGCTCACTTTGGCTTGACCTCGGTTTCTTCTTGTTCTACTAGTACCGGTCCCATGGATGACTTTTTGGCCAACCCATAGCCGATAGGCGGATGTTGCTGCAGCATATGATAGAAATTTGACATGTATAGCATTGGATTGCCAATGACCTCTCCATGTGTTTTGAGGTCCTCCCACATTTGATTACAGAAGTAATCAGCCCAATTCATGACCTGGGGTTCTGCTAGCTACAATAAGATGTTTGGCACGATCGATTGGTGGTGTTAGTGTGTCTGACTTAAGTCAACCACCACTGCAGGGCACTTGCTAGCCTTTCCACTTTTGGCTTGATGATCTCTGTGAAATGGATGTGCCCTTTGCTCTTTTTGCGGCCATAGTGGTAGATTTTATTGAGGGCCTCAATCACCTTCTTCTTCATTGCATATTTGTTGCTAATGAGCGATAGGTCAAAGGCGGCTCACACCATGTCCATGTTGAGGTGGTAGAAGTGGGGAGTGCCTGTTGCATCTCGAAGAAGGCCCACATTTGTGTTGGAGTTATTGGCCTGGAGGAACTCTCAAACCAAAGTCAGAGTGAGATCATGTTGGGATGAGGATGCCCAAATGAGTCTACTGTTAATGCAACTAGAGTGAGTACCAAGTTGCGGATCATGTGTGTTGCCACTAGAGGTGGGCCATGAAATTTCCCATGGACTACTGCTAGGGTTGAGGTCATCAATTTGTGGGGGGGAATGAAGGACAAATTGATGTAATGGGATCTAGAGTCCTAAGGTCTAAGGTTGTGAGTGTGTGAACACATGGTGTGCCTTAATAGGTGTCAGTAGGTGTGATTAAGTGAATCTAGGTGTGTGGTGTGTGATTGAGAGAATCATGGAACTGATTGAGAGATTTGTGGATCTAGATGTTCTACTGAGCTCACATGTGATGTCACTACTGGATGTAAGTGGAGCCTATATATTGGGCATGTCTCTCTTGAATAAACTCTCTCTTTTGCCTCACTTCCTGAATTCTTTTTGCAACTCCAACAGGGTGATTATTAACACACAAAACAACTTTGAATTTTAGCTTGATTCTTGTTTCTTTGTTGTTTTTTGTGAGATTTGATAACATACACACCTTACCAATCTGAGAAACTACCTTCCTATGATTTTAAAACTCTAACAAAACCTCAAAAACAAGCTTCCTAAACTCAAAAATGCTTTTCAACATAAAATGATAGTTTTCCATCTCTTTTCTATCCAACTCACACTTCCTTCCTCATTCCTCTACTAAAACTCCACTAACAAAGCTTCAAGTTAAGCTTGAAGTAGTGGAAACTAGTGAATTGCATACTGCTATGCTAAATACTAGTTGGCTAGCTAGACCTATCAACAAGCTGGTGCAAAACATATGAATGGTGCCCATATAGAGTGGTGCAAAGATTGATATGGCCCTTGAGGGGTCCCCTTTAAGGGCAAGGGCCATATTGACATGCATCGGACATATATGGCATGTTGATGTGACCCTTGCTGCTACTAAAGGGGACCCCTCAAGGGCCATATCAACATGAAAGGGGACCCTCAAGGGCAAATGGTGCAAACTAGCTAACTACATACTACCATGTTGCATACTAGTTGGATAGCTGCAAACTAGCCACCTATGAGCAAGCCGGCTGCAAAGTAGGTATCTCCAATTGTAAATGTTGCCTAAATCTAATGTATGTTGTGATACGCATTCCTTCCTATATTTGATCATGGTTACATATGGTTTAAGGTTCCATGCTTAGATTGGTGCATACTACCTTGCTAAACTACCTATTTTGCAAACTAGCTCCCTTTAAAGTAGCTTCAAACTGCAAACTAGCTAGCTTCAAACTAGCTAGTTTCAAACAAGCTAGGGGGAAACTAGTGAATTGCATGCTGTTATATTGAATACTAGTTGGGTAGCTGGACCTACCAACAAGCTGGTGTAAAACATATGAATGGTGTCCATATAGAGTGATGCAATTGGTTATATGGCCCTTGAGGGATCCCCTTTAGGGGCAAGGGCCATATCGACATGCATTGGACGTATATGGCATGTCAATATGACCCTTGCCCCTAAAGGGGACCCCTCAAGGGCCATATCAACATGAAAGGGGACCCCTTAAGGGCAAATGGTGCAAGCTAACTAAGTTCATACTACCATGCTGCATACCAGTCGGATAGCTACAAACTAGCCACCTATGAACAAGCTGGCTACAAAGTAGTTATCAAGATGCAAGTTGGATGTAGGACTAGTTTGTTGTCATTATACTAGCTACATGTACCTAGTGTTTCCTAGCAATATATCTAGGTTTTTATACATTCCTTTTGACTAATTGTGTTATTGTTGCTGGTATAGGTTGAGCTCTTTCTTGAGTTTAAAAAAGAGTTTCTAGATGTGCAAATACAACAACATTCTTTTGAGCACATGAAACTTTTTTTTAAAACAAAAATTGAAGGATAGATATACATGTTGTTATATTCAACATATTCAAATGCTATATCTGAAGGAATCTATTACCCAAATGCAACAAGACAATGTTGGGTTTCATGGGAAAACCTGCTATTACATGTGCGATACATGCGAAAGTAATGGTGAGCAGCCTGGTTGCTTTGCCATCATGAAAACCAAAACTGAGTGTTTCAACATTATGTGAATCTGTGTTCTATGAGAGGTGTAGGGGATCCATGTACAATAATTTGAAATGCATCTTTGGATGGTGCCACAAATGTGGACCAGGCAAAGTGCAATGTTGTCCACATGAAATGGGAGAAGAAGGTCATTATGTTTCAGTAACGGTATTTAAAGACTTTCAAGTGGAGTTGAAGGGAAAATGCCATAAGAAGACCAGCCAAGATAAGGAGATTCTCGACATAGAATAGCAGTATCCCAAAGCTCGTATGCGCTTAGGATGGTCTTCATCTTGAACTTCGAGAGTGGATAGTTAGTGCCGTCCAACTTTCCGCTTTCGCCGAACGATGGGATTCGCAGTCTTGCGGGCTGGGCCATCTCTCACAATTGCTCGCAAATAGAAACACACTACCAAATCTTCTTGCTAGAGCCCAAGCTCTGATACCATGTAAGAAAACAATACAATGTCTGTGCTCAACAGATTAGGAGATCTCGAATGCAAGAGAGAAAAGCAAATAGTATGGAGAATCAAAATTTTGATTATTGTAAAATTGATACAATAGATGGTGTTGCCTCCCAGCTGTGTGCTCCTGTGTGCAAAGCTTTGATGGCATGCTGGAAATAGTAGAGGACAGAGGCTGGATGCTAAGGAATCAGGGTTGCTATATCCAGTGATATAGCCACCAGTCGTAGTCAGTTAGACCTGGGAGACCGACCCAATTGGCCCAAAACGGTCAACTAGAGGTAGGCCATCGACCACACGTTAGAGTCATGGTGCAAAATAGAGCAATTTACCTACGGCTTTTGTTCGGCCCAGAGCCATCCGAGATCATCTGGGGCTCCAAATGAGCCTCGCAGTCTGAGAGTGAGCTCTGCCCTAGGAAATGCTCCATCTACCCTCAGTGCGGTCAGTCATGGGATGCCTTCCTGCACTTGCATGTAGCCTAGTTGGCAGTGTGCCAACTCTATCTGAAGCCGTCTAGCCATCAGGCCACACATGGCCCCCATCTGGTGTCCAACCGGATAACCGAGCTACTCAAATGCCTTCTCCTCATATGGGGGCTTACAAGTAGAGTTAGCTGGTTCCTGCGTAGTTACACAAGAGTGGAACATTTATATCTAACAAGGATTATAGGAATATAATGTAAGTAATCAAATTAGGGTTAAAATACATTTAGTTAGTATTAGATTAGGATTAGAATACATTACTTAGGGTTAAATTAGGATTAGGCTAAATTATAAGTATATTTAATTTAAAACATGATTGACATATATTTTAAGTTACTTAGTATTTAGGATTAGAATGTAAGTATATAGACTAGGATGAGAATATACCACCCCACTCCATACACACTTACTCGATTGGACCACGGAATGTCATAGCTATAGGCTAGAAGCCATTCATAACATCAAGCATATTTCTTTAAACTTTAGACATTCTATCTCGATGACCTACCAAGCCAGAACCTTAAAGTCCACCTTGACCACTAGGCTAGAACCCACTCCTAGCCTCCTTAAGTACGTTTATTCAAACTTTAGACAACCATAATCCAACCCTTCTTAGCCTTTTTAATGGTGGACACAATCTATCAACAAAACTTTTCCTAATCCATGGAATCAAAGTACTTCTGGGTTTTCTCCACCATGGGGTAGGAGGCATTGCTCTAGGCAATGCCCATGGTGGTTCAAATATTGTACCCTTCTTAGCTTTTTTCATGACTATGATCTATCAATGAAACTCATCACAACCCTTGGGAATAAAAAATTTCTAGTACTTCCAAGCTCTTTTGGGTTCCCACCACCAGAGGTCAGGGGTCATTGTAGTAGAAAATGCCCATGGTGGTGGAAATGTTGTAGACAACCATAATCCAACCCATCTTAGCCTTTTTTATACACATGGTCTTTCAATGAGACTCGTCTCGACCTTTGGGAACAAAGACTTTCCTGGTACTTTCGGCTTCCCAACACCATGTGTTAGGGGTCATTGCACTACGCAATGCCCAGGGTGGTTCAAATTTTTTATAGTTTCAAAGAAAAATGGTAAACTATGAGTGTGTACAGGTTGCAAAAATTTAAATGTAGCCACAACAACCAATAATTTCCCTCTTTATTTTTGTGACACCATGTTGGATGCAGTGGCTAGAAATGGAGTCTATAGTTTTTGGAATGGATTTAGCAAATATAATCAAATCCAAATGGCTGAGGAGGACAAAGATAAATTGTCCTTTGTAATGGAATGGAGAGTCTTCACTAGTAATATGATGACTTTTGGGTTGAAAAATGTGTCCCGAGCATTTCAAGGGTGGATACAAAAATCTTCACACCATATTTGACAACTTCCATGAGGGTGTGCTTAGATGACTTTAGTGTGTTTGGGAGGAAGGACAAGCACATCAAGCATTTGTGGATGTGTTTTGCCAAATGTCAATAAACCCAACTTAGCTTAGATACTACAATATGTGCTTTTGTAGTTTGAAGGTATGTGTGCTATTTGGGCACATAATCTATGTAGAAGTTGTTGCTATCCAGGAAGTAAAGCCAGCACATAATGTGAAGGTAGTCATGTAGCTCAAATGGTAGAATAGATTTATGATCTATGTAGAAGTTGTTGCTATCTAGGAAGCAAATCCACCACGCAATGCGAAGGTAGTCATGCAGCTCAAATGGTAGAATAGATTTTTGATGTATCTTTCTTATGTCTATCAACAACCATTGAAAAATTTAACAAAGATAAATGACTAAAAAAATTCATTTCAGCTATTAAAGAAAATGCTGGTGGTAGCACCAATTCTAGCTCCATTGGACTAGGGTTTTGGCAATCTAGTGGTATTCCATTAAGATCTACTATATCTGATGAATAAGCCTCAATCATCAATAAGTTTGGCTCACTAGATACTTTTATTACAAGTATTACAATACAAAGACATCCCGATAAAGCAACATCTCATGGTGGACTATCTTAGTAGATTAGAATCAGGAGAAAGATTAATGGGGGAAATTCCATATCATTTGCCCAATGGGGGAAATTCTAGATGAAGTTGAAGTTGAGATATGATGGTCCATTTGTAATAATTGAGGATTTGGGTCAAGGAACATTTTGATTGCAAGATTTTCATGGATATACTTTACCAAATCTAGTCAATGGATTTTGACTGAAGCCCTTTGTTGGATATCAGATTCAATTGAATGCATCAAAAGTGGGGCTCGGGTATCTCGAGATTATAAAAAAGGTGAAGATTTATTGGAATGGCAACTATGACTATTCACACATGTGGAACTCATCATTTAAAAACTAGCACTTCTAGTGGCAATGACAAGCATTTGATGTAAAATTAGGTGGCAACAATGACAATCATTTATCGTGCACTTTCAATGTTTAGACTGACTAGCATTATTGTAAAAGGATAACTTTACATCTCATGTTGATTACTCATTGCAAAGGAAAAAATGCTTTAGGATGAAAACATAACATCTTGTTGATGCACCATTGAAAGCCTTGGAATAAAACATGATTCCAAAGAAACTCTCAATTTTTAGCCTCGGTGGGGAGAATGGCACCAGTGCCAACTCCATTGGAAATAATGGCACGAGTGACACTCCTTCAAAATCCATTATGAATTTAGTTATGAACATGTTGCATATTATTCACACACAACAATTATGCACCAATTTACACAATTGGCAAGAAAGTCTCCCATAAGTAATGAATGCATAAAGAAATATAATGTTGTTATTTAAAACTCATAGTCTGCAAATAGCTCCTCTCCTGCATGTATATCATCTATGGATTCAATACAAATGTGACCATATTTTGCAATATCTATGTTCATCATGGACAAGGTGGAACGTCAGGTTAAAAAAAACAAATGTTTGCCTTTGCATTGGTATTTCCGTTGCTGTGTTGATAAACCTTGCCACATTACCATACTGAACATCACCAACAATATGTACCATATCCTTCATAGGGATAGTAGGGTCTTCTTGGATGGAGTACCTCTTTAGCCTTGGATGAACTCTACATAATTCTTTCACCTCCATCATGGAGAATAGTAGTCCCTCTCTTGGTGGAGTCGTGCACAAACAGCACCTGTAATGGTTGACTCATGCACGTCAAAAGCAACATTCCAGAACACTTAGTTGTTGATAGGGATAGGTAATTTTGGTGGTCCAAATGGATCTCATTCTGGTATGTACCTACTCAAGCATGGTTTGAACGCATATCTCTCTACATCACAAAAGACAATTTCAATTAGTTGCAACAATAGTTATACCAACTTGAGGTAAAATAAAAAAACACTTTGGCATTTGTATCTTCATGGAAAATACGCATTCTGTAGTCGGTTTATGTAGGCCTTAGCAATGTGTTTCTTGATATAGTGACCTTTGTATACCCTAGGTCTATAGCCAATTGAGAAACTTGCATAGCATTCATACTAGAGAGTTGTGGAGCATTCCTTAAAAGTCTTATTTGGGATGCATTGAGTTCAGGCACGTGGCCATCACCATCATGGGTTGCCCTAGGGTGTACACCCTTTGGTTTTGTATTATCACCTATAGCCCTCTGTCTTAGTTGGTCTGCAAGAGGAAGATTTCTTGTTTTATATTCCATTCTTGACCATGCATGATTTTACTCCCTCCATTTATCAATTACTTTTTGGACGAGGTTGAAATCCTTATGCCCCTCCATCACTGGTAATTATCCATATCAATTTGTCTCGATCATGCTATGCACATCTTTTGCTTCATTGAGTTGTAGTAAGGCATCAACTCTTCCAGTAGAGTATTATCATCCTTGTCTTGTACATCAAACATAGAAGGAAATATGAAATTTGATGGAGGGCTAACGCAAGCCGCCTTGTATGGGGAGTCATCAACAAGGATTGTCCTTCTAGCATCACATCCAGATGCCTTTGAGATTTTTGCTAAGGGTTTGAACATTGCCTCAACACCAACCTTGTCGGGCCTATTTATCCTCGTCTTACTATAAGTGTAGCATCCTTGCTGAGACCATATAATAAAGAAAGGGAGATTCATTTGCATAATTTTACAGCTTTCCTACCATATCAAGTACATTATGCTCCATCACAATTGACTAGATACCTACATTAAATCTTTGTAGCAAGATTTTAAGGAATTCTATGTATCCAAGACAAACAACCATATAACTATTCTTGCTGTGCATAATAGACAGATGTATTGGCAACTTGAATAGGCAATGACTCAATAGCAAGCCATTCAGGTCTAATATGATTGTTATTTGTGGCATATCCAAAGAAATTGTATGTGGATGTAGATCCAAATTCTCCTTGAAGTTGCTGGCTTCTAACTCATCAAAATTATCAGGTGCTACGTTTTCATACATGTTTGCAACAACAATAAGATTATCTAGTCTTGTCCCCAATGTTGAGCCAGTATGTTCATCCATGTTCTCTTCTAGAAGTTAGGATTAATGACATTCCTTGCAATTGTCTCCATTTTTGGTGTTATGTTTCCTTCTATACCTCCTATATACATCATGTCATTGATAGTCCCCTTGAGATTTACCATCTTTGTCATTGTCAAAAATGATAGCAATACTTGGCCAGTACTTGGACAGATATGGTACACACTCTGATGGCCATTTGGGCAACCATGGAGGGATCATCTCGTGTAGCCTCCTCCAGGAGAGTTACTTTTCTTAGAGATTGGAGAGACTCTCCCTTCTTTGCTGAGACTTCTATAAGGTTGAGTTGGCATTTTCAGCCTCAACCTTGGTTTCTTTCTACCTCATTCCTCTGAGGTGTTTTTTATTACATGCTTAGCATGTTGTATTTCCACATAGAGCTTGCTCTAGCGACTTTCTTTCTTACTTAATAGAAGTCTCTTTTTTGCCCAAAAAAAAAAAGATAGCAATATGTACTGTGATGGAGTGGCAACGGTCTCCATCAAACCATAGAGCAACTTCTTGAAGGCAACCTTACCCCAACACATGCCTTTGCAGATCCCTCTGAGGTGTCAAGCACACACAAGCTAATTGGAAGCCGTCCCTTGGAATGGCGTGTTAGAAAGTGCTCCCCTCCATCTCCATGTTCACCTAAATAATTGTCCAAGGAAAACAATACTATGATGTAGACTTGTTACCCTCTATTGAACCAATCACCCAATCAACATAGATTGATGTGGCTTCTGGGAAATCAGGTGTGGACTTGCCAACTTGCAACTTTTTTCTGACCCATGACTCACATGAACCCTTGAAGCTCTGATAAACAATTGAATCAATTGAAGTAAGTTGCAAGGGTATCCCATGTTTGAAGATGAGCACTTCTTATAGTAATTTATCATGCTTAATCTTCATTTCCCATTGAGGCATTTCAATGGAGTCCCTGTCTTTGCTTGACTTGACCAAGACAATTTCTTTAGACTCAATCTTTGCTTGAAGTGCACGTACATCGTCATATTCCAATCCTAGCAGACACGTCATATATGTTATTGTGGGATTTTGAACCTCAAGATCACCTTGCTTCACCAAGGTTAAAATCCTAATCCATTGTTCGTAGATGTCATCATCATATGTGACCATGTGTGTATCCTTGGTAGTAAAGTTTGCATCCATCGACATGCTTGTGACTCCTACAAAATTTTGGAAAAAAATCAAAATCATCTGAGACATTCTTCTAATCCAAATCATGTAATAGAGATAAGAATGGCACTAGTGCCATTCTCCCATTACCATGTAAAAAACATGACTTGGTTAACGAGAAGAATGGCACTAGTGCCATTCTCACATCAAGGAATTGACACTACTATCACTTCTTTAACAAAGCCATAAACATTCTTGAAATAAATAATGCATAGAAAATAAAGTTTATTACTCACATCCCAACTTTGTCGATCTTTATACCCTTTGACAAGGCCTTGGGTTGGTTTTTTTGGTCATCCAAATGCAACCCACTATGCCCTTAGGTGTTGCAAGATATCAATATATGGCTGATTTTTCAAAATGGTATGTGCCTCCATGTTGGCCATTGATGATATCTTACACCTTGCTTCAACTGGCGCATTAACAACAATTCTCTCCTTCTTGTGTGTATAGAAACCATTTCGTTGAGATTGAAGGCTTCTCCATGTGCTTTATTTATAATTATCCTTGCAGCATAAATCAAATGCTGCCCTGCAAGAATCCAATAATTATACTCCTTTAACTTTTCCACCTTTATCTCTTCCTTGCGCATAGGAGTATTTGTGCCTGTGTGGTAAGGCATAAGATAGGCACATGTTGTAGGAGGTTGTGCATTCATTGCAAAACTCTAAACCAAGTCATTGACATAGCTGGGGGTCAATGTCCTATAAACATGTTGGCTTGGTGCTCTAGAGCAATTCATCTCACTTCTAGGATCAAAACCTCAAACTCTAGACCAAATGGAAAGTACTCTACGTACTCCATCACGCCTATCATACTTGTGTCCTTCCTTTCTAATTTCTTTTGTAGTGCCTTAAAGTCAACATCTAGCTAGATTTTCCTATACGGTATGATTGTTGCTTCATATGACTTCTCAACATGTCTTGTTATGTGTGTCTCACCACTCCCTATTGCATCACCTCCACTAGTTGTTCCATCAGTGGACTATTCTGGTACCTCCTTGTTTTCCTCCTGAAGTTGTATCTTTATCTTTAATTCTTCATCCAGTTTATCCCCAATGTTTGTTGTTCCATTTGACCTTATTTCCTTCTCAGCTATTGTTTCCTCCTCACCAGTCCCTCTAGCCTTCATTGTGTTGTGGGACACTTGAGAGCTTTCTTTTCTTGGTTCTTTTAGAAACTTTTCTATTCTTTTTATTATCTTGCTTTATCCCTTTTGATACCAAATCAAAGCCTTATAATATTTTGGTTGTTATAATTTTCCAGCTCAATATTCCAACCCCTAGTTATCATCGTGTCCTCTTTAGTAGCATTCATCCTCGCATGATCAAAACAAATAGGATCCAACTGATACACATTGCCACCCAATGTATGATACACATTGCCACCCAATGTATAAATTTTGAGACAAGCAACATTATCTTTTTTGGTATCCTCCATCTCCTTAACTTGTCCAACATCTTCAAAAGTTGTTCCTTGAATATTCACACAACAATGTGCTTTATGGAGTCTTTGGAGTTTGTTATTGTATAGACATTCTTGCAATCATCTGTTAACAAAAGAACCAAGGGAAACTACATTAAGAACATGAACAACCCAAATGAATAGAACCATAATGAAATGTACACTAGAAAATCATAAATGTAGTAGGAGATATTACAACCACAATGCAACTTCTACTAACAAAATAAGCAAGGCGAAGCAACTTTATATATGCATTATGAAAAACTACACCCACACTACAAGCAAATATACACATTATCAAAGTTAAGATGGTTATAATAAATAATGGCATTCCTCCCATTCTCCAACAATCATATGATGTTGTGAAGAGTGCCACCAATGCCATTGAACACATGCATTGTGAGTTTGCAGAGAATGGCACTAGTGCCATCCTCCATGAGAGTTTGAGGATAATGCCACTTGTGCCATCCTCCATGATTTTGAGGAGAATGGCACAAGTGCCATTCATCACATTGATTGCAGAGAATGGCACCAGTGCCACTCTCCTGATGTGAAGGTTATCACATGAGAGTTTTCTCATCTAACCTTGTAGAGAATGGCACTAATGCCAATCTCTACATGAGTATGTGTAGAATGGAATTGGTGCCATGTATCTCATGGATTGTGCAATATAGCACTGGTGCCACTCTTCAGATTTCAAGGTTGTCACAGATCATGATTGGCATTGGTGCCATTGTTTTGAACACCATATGATTACATTGAGAATGATAGTGGTGCCATTAATCACATGGATTGGGAAGAATGCCACCAATGCCATTATCCATTCTCTAGGTGATAAATGGAATTGGTGCCATTCTCCAAACATCCATATAATGTTGTGTTCCAATGCTTCAACTGTTCAAGGAAGGCCTGATGAGTAGGTAAAGAAGACACCCCCATGCCAATTTCATATGGTAAAAATCAATTGCATATGGTCGTAACCCATTCCCTAGATGTCAATGTTGTCATAGATGATGGTTAGAGAATGGAACTGGTGCCATTTTCCACAACACCATATGATTATATTGAGACTGGCACATGTGCCATTAATCACAAGGATTTAGGAGAATGGCACCAGCGCCATTCCCCATTCTCCATGTGATGAATGGCATGGGTGCAATTGTTCAAATATCCATATGATATTCCAAAGAATGGCACCAATTCCATTCTCTAAACTTCAACTCATATAGAATGTAAATTATTCTTGTATGTCAAGGTTGTCACAGGTGATGGTTAGAGAATGGCACTGGCGCCATTGTCCACAACACCATATGATTATATTAAGACTAGAACCTATGCCATCAATCACATGGATTGAGGAGAATGGCACCAATTCCATTATCCATTTATCCATTTGATGAATGGCATTGGTGCCATTCTCCAAATATTCATATGATGTTGTGGAGGATAGCACCAGTGCCATTCTCAAAACTTTTGAGAAAACATGCATGCCTCAAGATCTATGGAGCGCTCTAAGGTGGATGGAACTTATGTGGAAACATGATGAAGAGAACATGTACCTCAAGTCAATTAGGTTCCAAGATAGATTAGCTTGGACTCTTAAACATAATCTTGAGTGAATGTGTATTTTTCTATTCAACAATACATGATAGGCCTCTTATATAGAGAGTGCCTTTAGAATATTCAACACTTGTGGGATCCTTTGATCCACATCTCTCCTTGTGGATTACCTTGATCCACATCTCCACATCATGTAGTACACATCCTTGGGTGGCTACTTTAATTCTTTCTACACCATACCTTAGCCTCTAATTCATGTGCTCATGGCACCATATCTCTTTTGGCTACGGCAAGGTGGTTAGATGTGAGTTGCAAATCCATCACCTCTGCTTATGCATACATTGCTACTTAAGGTGGTCAAGTGGTTTTTACATGTCAATACCTCCCCTAGGTGCTTTCATAGCTACTCTTCAGTAGTTAGGTTTGATTTACAAGAATATAGGCTAAAGGTGGCAAGGTTTTTACTTCTCAATACATGTTGTCGATGGCGTTCTCTTCTTTGCTTGATGTAGCTTGATGCATGATGCTTTGTTCTTTTGTGTCTTTAATGTTTTATGTGTGGATGCCATGTTCTGTGCTATGGTCATCTCATGCACTTGTGCTTTCGGCATGCTTATGATAGTGATGTGTGCATTCATGCTTTGATTTGTCATTTGATGCAAAGGTCTTACCAATTGATTTCTTTCAATATTGGTAGTGTCTAATTGCATACAATGATTTTGACTTAATATGTGCATAGATCTTGAAAAGATGATCACTTTTTCTTTTTGGAGTGTGTGCAAATTCTTCCTGGATTGGAAGTTATGGCTTATCAAAGTTCTTATGAAGAAGAGAAGGCCTTTGCTAATGTGGCACAGGGATTCACATGCAAAATTTCATAATGTGCTTATGAAGGGAATGTGTTTAGGTGGCACATGGTGATGTGGCATTTAACTAGCCTTAACCCTAACCATGGCTTAGAAGTTTACTTGTGATCTACCACGTGTCAGTTCTGGGGAACCTTTGGAGACCTTTGGAATTTCTGAGGTGGGCGACATCTCTTCGTCGATGGAGATTTTTATTGATGATTGATGGTTGTAGATCTCCGTCAAACTCTTTTGGAAGTTATGGCTTGTCAAAGTTATGACCTTTGGAATTTCTGAGGTGGGCGACATCTCTTCGTCGGTTGGAGATTTTTATTGATGATTGATTATTATTGATATCAAGACAAAGGTTTCGTCAATTTGCAGAAGGTCCATCTTGCTAGATGGAGAAGTCTGCTTGGTTGGCGTATGGAGGTGTATGGAGCGACTTTCGTAGAGATGGCATTGGGAGCTTGCACTCATGGAGTTTGCAGGTTGGAGGCATTGACAAAACCCCTACAAGAAACTGCAGTAGTGTGATGATGAAGGAGTCGCACTTTGCTGGAGCTCTATCTCATTACTCAAATTGACCCCCTCGTCCTTAGCGTCTGTTGCTCCTTGCTCCCAACCAATTTTGATGTGCTATAGTAGCTCGCAAAAATCTGAGTATCTTGTGGAAATCCATCTGAGTCTGAGGCTACTTGGTTCAAGACACAAGTCTTGATGCATATTGAGTAGTCCACAGAAGCTATAATATCTGTCATCCTTCGAGCATGGTCTTATTATAGAACCTAGGGTGAAAAGGCGCTTGTACAGCGTCTTCCTAATTTTTCCATTGGCAAAAAATCAAGTTCAGGTAGTACTCCACTGTGTCACCGAGCTTTTCAAATTGTTCATTCATGGGGGAGGTTTGTTTGTTGGAGAGCTTGGTTGTTGACGTTCGTTGATGAACGCACACCCGAGAACCCGCAAGATCTTTGGAGGTAGCTCTTGCTTCATGTGGATGTGCTAGTCCCTTTTGTCTGCTCTCCAGAGATCTGGGAGCTTTGCATGGAGATTTTAGGCAACTGAGTCGAGACCATCTTCATTTGAAGTTGAAGCAAGTCGATGAAGGTGCGAGGCTGTAGCTAGTCGACTGTGTTGGTTTTGGAGTAGGGACCTTGCTTGTTAGTCAAACAATAGATCTCTCTAAGACACTATGAAACTTGAACATGGAATGGAACCAAGGATCTCTCTCATAATCTAGAAAGCGTCACTATATCTCTCACAAAGGAAAGAGTATATGAACGGAAATTTCCAAAACAAACCTATGGAATGGGAATTTCTCTCACAAAGAACACACAAGAACAACACTATCAATCTAAAAATAAACTAAAACTAAAACTAAAACTAACCTAGGAGAACTCATGAACTCCTAAGGCAAGCCTATAACTGATCTAGGAAACTAGACCTAAGCTCTAATACCATGAGAAAACATGCATGCCTCAGGATCTATGGAGTGCTCTAAGGTGGATGGAACCTATGTGGAAACATGATGAAGAGAGACATGTAACTCAAGTCAACTAGGCTCCAAGATAGATTACCTTGGACTCATAAACAAAATCTTGAGTTAATGTGTATTTTTCTATTCAACAATACATGATAGGCCTCTTATATAGAGAGTGCATTTAGAATAGTCAACACTTGTGGGATCCTCTGATCCACATCTCTCCTTGTGGATATCCTTGATTCACATCTCCACATCATGTAGTCTACATCCTTGGGTGGCTACTTTAATTCTTTCTACACCATACCTTAGCCTCTAATTCATGTGTTCATGGCACCATATCTCAACAACTTCAACTTGTCTAGTGAAAATATTATGCACAGAGCCATTCTGAGGGGATTGGCCATATAGACAAAACCTTAGCTAGAATGGTTATGGTGCCACTCTACAGATGTCAAGGTTATCACAGATCATGGTTGAGATTGGCACTGGTGCCATTGTCTTGAACACCATATGACTATATTGAGAATGCCAGCAGTGCCATTAATCGCATGGATTGAGGAGAATGGCACCAGTGCCATTCTCCATTCTCTAGGTGATGAATGGTATTGGTGCCATTCTCCAAATATTCATATAAAGTTGTGTTCCAACACTTCAATTAATCTAGTGAAGAATATTCCAACCAAAAATTTGAGGAAGGCCTCATGAGTAGGTAAAGAAGACACCCTCATGACAATTTCCTAGTCATATCCCATTCCCTAGATGTCAATGTTGTCAGAAGAGATGATGGTTAGAGAATGGCATGGGTGCCATTGTCCACACAACACCATATGATTATATTAAGATTGGTACATGTGCCATTAATCACAAGGATTGAGGATAATGGCACTGGTGCCATTCTCCATTCTCCATGTATGAATGGCATGGGTGCTATTCTTGAAATATCCATATGATGTTGTCGAGAATGGCACCAGTACCATTCTCCAAACTTCAACTCATATAGAATGAAAATTATTCCTATATGTCTTTGTTGTTATAGATGATGGTTAGAGAAGGGCATCATCTGTAACAACAAAGACATATAGGAATAATTTTCATTCTATATGAGTTGAAGTTTGGAGAATGGTACTGGTGCCATTGTCCATAACACCATATGACTATATTGAGACTGGCACATTGCCATCAATCACATGGATTGAGGAGAATAGCACCAGTGCCATTCTCCATTTCTCCATATGATGAATGTCATTGGTGCCATTCTCCAAACATTCATATGATGTTGTGGACAATGGCACAGATGCCATTTTTAAACCATCATCTATGACATTATTGATATACATGAATAATTTGCATTCTATATGAGTTGAAGTTTGGAGAATGGCACCAATGACATTCATCATATGGAGAAATGGAGAATGGCACTAGTGCTATTCTCCTCAATATATCATGTAGATAGAATGTAAATTATTCATGTATATCAATAATGTCATAGATGATGGTTAAAGAATGGCACCGGTGCCATTCTCCACAACATCATATGGGATATTTCAAGAATGGCACCCATGCCATTCATACATGGAGAATGGAGAATGGCACCAGTGCCATTCTCCTTGATCCTTGTGATTAATGGCACAGGTGACGGTCTCAATATAATCATATGGTGTTGTGGACAATGGCACCAGTGCCATTCTCTAACCATCATCTATGACAACATTGACATCCAAAGAATGGGATATGACCATGAAATTGTCATGAGGGTTTCTTCTTTACCTACTCATGAGGGCTTCCTCGAATTTTTATTCCGGATATTCTTCATCGGATTAGTTGAAGTGTTGGAACACAACATTATATGAATATTTGGAGAATGGCACCAATTCCATTTATCACCTAGAGAATGGAGAATAGCACTAGTGCCATTCTCCTCAATCCATGTGATGAATGGCATGGGTGCCATTCTTCAAATATCCACATGATGTTGAGGAGAATGGAACTAATGCCATTCTCCATTCTCCATGTATGAATGACATGGGTGCCATTTTTGAAGTTTGGAGAATGGCGCCGGTTCCATTATCGTCAACATCATGTGCATATTTCAAGAATGGCACCCATGCCATTCATACATGGAGAATGGAGAATGGCACTGGTGCCATTCTCCTCAATCCTTGTGATGAATGGCATGGGTTCCATTCTTCAAATATCCACATGATGTTGAGGAGAATGGCACCAGTGCCATTCTCCAAACTTCAAAAATAAATTGAATTTTAAAGTTTGGAGAATGGCACTGGTGCCATTCTCCTCAACATCATGTGGATATTTCAAGAATGGCACCTATGCCAAAATGGAGAATGGAGAATGGCACTTTTGCCATTCCTTGTGAGCAATGGCATGTTAATTCAAAATTTTTTAAATTTTGGAGAATGGCATTGGTGCCATTCTACTCAACATCATATGGTTATTTGAAGAATGACACCCATGCCATTCATCACAATGATTGAGGAGACTGGCACTGGTGCCATTCTCCATTCTCCATGTATGAATGGCATGGGTGCCATTCTTGAAATATCCACATGATGTTGAGGAGAATGGCATTAGTGCCATTCTTAAAAGTTCAAAAAAAAAGTTAGTTTTGAATTCTTTTTTTTTTGAAGTTTTGAGAATGGCATTGGTGCCATTCTCCTCAACATCATGTGGACATTTAAAGAATTCCACTCATGCTATTCATCACAAGGATTGAGGAGAATGGCACCAGTGCCATTCTCCATTCTCCATGTATGAATGGCATGGGTGCCATTCTTGAATTCAAAATTTTTTGAAGTTTGAAGAATTGCACTGGTGCCATTCTCTTCAACATCATGTGGATATTTCAAGAATGGCACCCATGCCATTCATACATGGAGAATGGAGAATGGCATGGGTGCCATTCTCCTCAATCCTTGTGATGAATGGCATGGGTGCCATTCTTGAAATATCCACATGATGTTGAGAAGAATGGCACTAGTGCCATTCTCTAGACTTTAAAATTGAATTTGAGAATGGTATTGGTGCCATTCTCCTCAACATCATGTGGATATTTCAATAATGGCACCCATGCCATTCATACATGGAGAATGGAGAATGACACTAGTGCCATTGTCCTCAATCCTTGTGATGAATGGCTGGGTGGTATTCTTCAAGTATCCACATGATGTTGAGGAGAATGGCACTGGTGCCATTCTCCTCAACATCCTGTGGGTTTTATCAAATTACCAAACAATTTATCCACACATTCAAGGATTCTAGAGATTGGCACCAGTGCCATTCTTCAAAAACCCACTATGGTATGGGCATCAATGCCATTTCTCTATGTGGTTTTGTGGAGAATGGCATTGGTGCGATTCTCCATAAACTGACATGGAGATCGGCACTATTGCCATTGTCCATAGGACAACCAAACTCACATGGAGAATGGCACCGGTGCCATTCTCCCCAAACCCACATAGAGAAATGGAAATGGTGCCATTCTCCCCCAATTGCGAGGACATATTTGTTGGTCTTATGGAATTCTTCACATTGGTGCCATTCTCCCTAGGAAAGCCGGGCTGACATGGAGAATGGCACTAGTGCCATTCTCCACAATCCCACATGGATAATGGTACTAGTGCCATTCTCCCTTGCTACAAGGACATCTTTATTGGTCTTATGAAATTCTTTGGCTGTAGTTTGTCCATAATTAATTTCCTATAATTGTAAGAGAGGGGATGGCTATTAGATATGGGGACAAGGTCATGATGATGGTGAATATAATTCATGCTTTAGAAAACGTTGTCAAATTACCAAAAATTATAGGGAAATAATTCATGCTTTCACAAAATTTTTTGTAGACTCATTCATGGATTTTGGAGATTGGCACTAGTGCCATTCTTCCCCACTACAAGGACATCTTTGTTGGTATTATGAAATTCTTTGGTTTTAGTTTGTTCATAATTAATTCTCCGTAATCGCAATGACAAGTGATGTCTATCAGAAGTGGGGACAAGGTCATGATGATGGTGGGGAGTGAAGTGGTTGGAATTGTTGTAGTGTGTGCAATAGATTTGGAGGCCTATTGTAGTGGTGTGAAAATTGGGGCAGAAAATGTATTGGTGATGGTGGAGAAGTCTATCAATAGTGACATGCTCTTGCCATTTCCCACTATGGATGTTGTGCTTATTGGTGAGGCACTTTGGAGCATTGTCAAGTGGCCTAAGGGCTCTCTAAAACATGTTCATGATTCTATGGATGATTTGATAACTCAAGAAGCTGTAGCAAGTGAGCCTGAGCAACCTTATGTTGAGGCAATGCCAGTTTCTTCATTGGAAATTGACAATTTCTTTCGTGAATCTTGGAAAGAGAAAAAGGTTGTCTTGTGGGATGAGAGCAAAACAAAGACTGTGGGGGAAGGTGTGATCTTGTATGTTTTCTAAAGTGACTCTATAAACTTTGACCTATTGGGTAACAATTGAATTGGTGTGAGTATTGAAAGGAAAGAAGAAATTATAGGAAGTGACTTAGGGTCTTCTATGCAAGATGTTGGCTTTCTCAGCTAGTAAGTGGCCCATCAAGCAGATTACCTTACTTGAAGGAAGCCCATTGCAACAATATGTGCCCATGGACCATGTTGTTGGCATAGATGAGGTGGTCAATGATCAAATGTTGAAAAGGGATGATCCAACTTCTAACAAAAAAAGGTACACTTTCATTAATAGGGTGCCTAAACAAATAGAGCCTTCAACACCAATGTACAAAATGTTACTAGATTCAGTTTACAGGTTTCTTCCATCAATTGTTGTGGGAGTAGGTGTTGCCAACATGTTGGGTGAAAACTCTTAATGACTATAAGGAAGAACTTTTGGGGTATCTCCTTGGAGTCTTGTACAAATTTTATATACGATGTGTTGTCAATAGCTTGGCATCATGACTACTGTGGTAGGATACATTACAACTTTAGGGTAAATGGTCAAGATGCATGTTGTAGAGCATGGTACAAGATGCATGGAATCCCAAGGACATCATTTTATCAATATAGGGCGCAGTTCAAGAGTGGTGTGCAACAATATGTGCATGGGAGTTTAGGGATTGTGAGGAGCAAGGAGCACACAGTATGGAAAGGCTCTCATTCAACACTTTGTGGGGATAATAACACAGAGCATATGCCTCACAAGACTAGAACCATGCTATGAACATTGCATGCTTTATGTCAAATCACTGAAGACTTAGTTTTTTTATATATTGGATTTTCTTGGAATCTCCAACTAGAAAAGGATAGGAAGGAGGCACTTAAAGCATTGCAAAAAGTATTGTCAGACATGGGTCTCCATGGAGAAGGTGTTCATATCATAACAGATCTCAAGAAGTTAACAAGTGGAAAGGACATTCCTATCAAGCCATCTATTGGTGGAGTACACAGTAAGAAAAATTAATTCATCCTATTAGGCATATCTTTTTGGCACTTTCTAACACAAAATACTGATCTAATATTTTCTATGATTGCAACATATTATCTATAACAACCACCCATGGTTTTTAAAAAATATGAATGCCTTGAAATTTGTTCCACACAAGGTATGGAGAAGTCTCACTGCACTACACAAAATACATTTTTTTGATACATACAACATTTGGAGGAGTACAGAAGGCAAATAGCCTCAAAGAAGTATTTCAATGGTTCTATAGAGGGAAAATTACCAAAAACTGAGCCAAAAAAAGTGAGCAACTCCAAAAATAGCGAGCGAGACTAAATAATATGTGAGCAAGAAAGCCCTTGGAACAACAAAATCCCAAAATCATACATATCCAAAAAATGCAGTCATGCCTCAAAATGACAGTTCACATCACCTTCCTTCTTGTAGTGTCACATTATACTCATTATGGAGAGATAGTGACATAGCAGCACATAAATTATGCGATTAAAAAAAACAAAGACTACTCAAATTGAAGATTCACACATCATGCCTCCCATGCATACAGAAGTACGTCTTCGATTCATCTGATTTAAAAAATTGATCAGGTTGCACAAACATGTGTACATTGAAAGTCTTAAGAGTAGGGTGGTTCATTCTACCCTCTTCCACAATGAACTCTTTCGACCATCCATTGTTTTACTTTTTCTGTGGGACGTGACCTGTTCCAAAACTCTCGCATCTTACTTTTATTTACATCATGGATAGCTTGAACTAATTGTGCTTGCAAAGCTTTCTCCAATAATTCACAATAAAACCATTCCAAAATTTCATGGAGAGCATCACTTTGAGCCATCCCACTGCCATGATGCATGTTTTCTAAATATGCACCTCGTGCTTGGTGATACGACCTTTCGATACCTTGGACACTCCAAACATTCAAAGAGCCATACGTTTTTATAAACCATGGACTTTGAGAGTAAATAATTTAATGCATCCAAAATAAAAAACTTGACTTTAAGAGAACAAGGAAAATTACATGCAATAAAGTCAATAGGTGGTGTTGACTGTACCATGTAATGGGTAATGTGTGTTTCACCTTAGGCTTGAGTAAATTTGGTGATAGCATCCTTAAACAATTGCACATCAGTTTTAGTCATGGAAGGTTGTCATAAACTTTTTGCAAACTTGTCTAGAGCTCTTCAAGTACCTGCTCTCATATCTCATATTTTTGACATTAGGATAAGCTTCTAAATTTGTGGTGCACTCACATAGCGCCTTCCAAAAACCATAAGTTATGCCATGTCAATTTTAACCATGAGTAGAGAAAAATCTTCATGCCTTTGCTCCACCCATGGAAAACTTATATTGAAGATTCCCTAAGGCCCCTAAGAGTAGTGAATCTTTTTGAAGCATGATGTTTCCTCCATGCAATCCCATGTTGGACGAAAGAGATTTAAGCTTTGCAATAGAACCTACAACTCTTCATCCTTACTTCCTCTATGCTAATTAGATTTGTGCTAGTTAGCATATTGCAAGTTAGCATACTACAATGCTATTTAGCATGCTAATTAGCACCCCATCATGTATTGTTGCATTCATGCTAACTAGACTTGCGGTATACTAACCAGCACTATAGTGTGCTAGCTTGGAACAAGAGACCACAAATTCAAGCGACATTGGCCAATCCATGAGGAACAAACACTCTCTATCTATTTATTTCTTCCATGCTAGCTACCTATAGTATGCTAAGTTTGTTATTGTTATAGTAGTATGCTAATTTGTCTCAATTAACTTTCTATTTTGATTTCTACATTGACTGTAGGTGGTAAGTCCATCCCTAATGCTTATTCTCCATGGACAAGTACATCAACACAAGCAATGATGTAGAATCACTACAAGCTGGGAAGCATGGCACAAGAGGGAGTGCAAAAGGTAAATTGCCTAATGAACAGGCTAGGGTGGGCAAGAGAAGTTAGGGTGTGCAAGAGAGAGAGAAAGTAGAGATATCTTCTATGCATCTAAACAAGGTATACATGGCCTTCACAAGTGTTTGAATACTAAAGCGGACACAATAGGCACATGCGAGGATGAATTTGAAGATCAGCTTGATATATAAGACCTCGATGCCCTAGTTGATGTTGTGGTTAAATACATTGATATTCCCATAAAGACATATGTACAAGTTCTCATTAACTTGATGTCTTTAAAAAGACATAAAGTGAGGATTTAAATGATTATACTCACCTCCTACCTTCATGTCATAGAATTAGACCATTGCAAGTTGCACCTCATGTACATCCAAGAACACATTTTTGTACTTCGTGTCCTCAAATGCATGTAAATGTTTTGAGATCTTTCTTTACTGTACTATTTTTTGAGTACCTTGTTCCTTATGTAACACCATTGTGTTTGGAATGTGCAAAAGACCACCTAACACATCTTGCACAACAAAATTAGACATTTTTCTTCCTTCATAATACATTCATGTCTTGGCAACTTTGGGTTCCTTAGACCATCGCAACAAATTGCACTATAAAAGAGATTATGATAGCTATGTGTCCTTGATTGCTATTTCTAATAACATCACAAGCGTGCACCACTTCTAATGGTTTGACTATGTTGCGTGGATCATGGACCACCTCTTGCAATACTATAAGGTGCAACACATGCCGTCTTGGATCTTAAAGAATGGAAATGAATTCCTTCTTTTTTATGGTACTCCTCACGTATCAACTTTGTTGCAAGTGTTCTTTCCAACAAAGGCACTAATAAAGTTCCTACAAAATACTTTATGAACATGAATTTAATAGAGAGAAACAATGCATAAAATGGAAAGTACATTCAACAAGGATAATGGAAAAGATAGGGCATAATTCAAACCATGTGGGTTGCACTCTACACGTCATTGCACCACTCGGGCACCATCAACATCCATTAATCACTCCATTGGTCAAATAACCCTATGCCTCTACTTGTAACCAAGATATGTGCTTTTAAAGTTGTGTATTCTTGAGTTCAAAGCCTCAATTTGTTGCCTTTACAACTCTACTTCTTTTGTCAAGTCATGGTTCTCATTTACCAAACTTTGAACAATTATTTATGCCCCTTTTCCTTGCTAGCTACATGCTTTTGGACACCATTTTGAGTGTTTAAAAGCTCTGTGTGAATAGATGTACAAAACAATTCCTGTTCACTACCTTTTTTTGTAAATTGTGGAGAGTGCCTTGAAGCTTTCCAGGATTTCTTGCAACAAAGGTAGTTCCAAGCTTGAGAATTGGGCTTGGACATCGTTTCCACTCCCAATTCCTAGCTTGCTAGTAGTATTTTTAGAAATTATATCCTTTTAAAAACAAGAGAAATAGGGGAAAAAATCTCATTCACAAAAGTACAAAATATCAACTACGTTCACTTAATGATAAATAGAACCATGAATTTATAAAAGATATTCTCATTCACATAAGGATCCAACTTCTAAACTCTATTTAGATAAATAGAACCATGAATTTATAAAAGGCATTCTCATTCTCATAAGTATCAAGTTCCAAACTCAATTGAGTGAGAGGGTGTATGCATGTTAAGGTGGACCACTTTTTAAGGTAAATAGTGGTTGGCACTAGTTAATTGAAGTTCAAAAATTTGAAAAGCATCATAACTAAAACTCGAGCCCATGCAATCATGACTTGCACGCTTGAGCTTCCTCTTAGCTTTCTCTTAGTGGATGAGCATTCTCTTCCTCCCTAACTTCCTCTTTGTGGACATCGATCTTTCTCTCTCTCCCACATCTGTGTTTTCTTCTTCAACAAATCTCCAACCTTGATCATCTTGCGACACTTTCTCCTTGTCGGTTCTGGTTTGCAGCCACTTCTCACAGCTTAGATTGAAGGTTTCAGTGTTTGTAGTACAAGACTTTTGGCTCATTGCCTTCATATTTTGTCTCCCAAGTTTCCTTAGCTATGATTCAGCTCAAGTAAGGTCAAAGTTTTGAGCTCCCTACTTTTTTACTTGTTGTATTGTATGATAGACATGTCAAAGTTCCATGCGCCCCATTTTGAAAATCTGTAATAGAAACAATTTTGCAAAATAAAAAAGGACTTTAATGATGAGTATGGGCTCATCTTAATAGGTGTGACCCTTGCCACTTATCATCCTCATATGTCTTGGATGAGCTATGGCCAAAAGGGGACAAAGCCAATTAAATGTAGAATGGTCTGCAAAGATAGGTAAAAAGATATGCTCTCGCTAAACTACAAAGTGTATCAAGAGAGGCCCATCAATAGCAAAGTAAGCCTCACATTTACAAGGGGATTTGCCTATGAGTGTGGAAAGTGAGATGCCCATAGTACCAAAAAGGTGCTCCCTGTGGTGTTGCTAGGATTTGCGGGGGAGTCAATCAAAAAATTAGAGAAGAAAAAAGAGTTGTAATAGCAAATTATGGAGGTGGCATATTGTGAATGGATTCTCCAAGGGTGGAGATGGTTTTGAACAGTAGGTAGTGTTTGAAAGGACAAATTTGACTTCACGGATAGCAACTAGCATTCATCATGATAGTAAGGTAGATTTTTGGTCACCTTCTATGGTCGATGAGTTAGTACCTGAAAATATAAAAAATGTAGAGTTACTAGTTGCTAACAAAAAGTCAATTATGATGAAAGCAATGGAATAATCCACAAAGGCAACTATGCAGATGGAGGAGGTAAAAATGTATTCTTCTACAATGAGAGGGCATGTTCATGGTTGTTGACAGCCTGAATTTGAATATTACATCCCTTCAAAAAAGCCTTGAAACTAATGTTGATGAAGCAAGGAAAAAAAAGTTATAGGATGACATTGGAATGTTGGAGAGTGTTTACAACAACATACTTGAGAGCCACAATGTTTCCAAGGATCTTGACAAAGAAGTTGCTGATGCACAGGTAAATGCACAACTCTCACTTCTATGTTTTTATAAAGTTCATTTCTATTGTGGTGTTTAATATGTGTTTGAATTCATAGGAGTTGTTGAAGTCACGTGACGAACTGATGCAAAAGATTGAATTAGAGGTTGACTT
Source organism: Dipteris shenzhenensis (assembly GCF_047967505.1). Classification (NCBI taxonomy): domain Eukaryota; kingdom Viridiplantae; phylum Streptophyta; class Polypodiopsida; order Gleicheniales; family Dipteridaceae; genus Dipteris; species Dipteris shenzhenensis. Next base: position 33,124,974 of record NC_141609.1, on the reverse strand, counting down.
TGGATCACGCATGCTGCACTTTGTAGAAACTAGGCAACATGTAGCATTCATCCCAATAGCTATTCCAAGGATCCTACATTCAAAAAAGAGTTGCCTTCCATCATAATAGGTGCATGTGTTAGGTGTGCCCATGGCCTCGCCACAACAGATGATGATATGGTGCGTATTTGCATGCTTTCCTACAAAGACCCCTACCACATCATGTGCTTTGCATTTATGTGCCAGATGGAGATCACATGTGTCAAAATTTCATGCAATCAGCCAATATCGAATGCTACAAGGGTGCAAATCATAGGGTTCACCCCTTTTGGGTGCAACAAAATACCTAAGAGTAAGCATTATGTGGTGTTTCACTTGTATTTCTTGAACATGAATCTGTATATGGGTTGTTTGACTTGCACTTGCAATATGCTTCGTTAATCAACACTAACTAGTGAGTTTTAAGTACTTGGAAATTATTCCTAGGAAAAACTAGCTACTAGTTGGATAGCTAGTAGATGCTAGGTAGTAGTTACTAGCTACTCCTTACTAGCCAGCTAGTTACTAGTTAGTTATTGCTAGTTAGTGCTTACTAGCCAGCTGGTTACTAGTTAGTTATGGCCAGTTAGTGCTTACTAGCCAGCTGGTTACTAGCTAGTTTTTGCTAGTTACTGCTTACTAGCCATCTAGTTACTAGCTAGTTATTGCTTACTAGCCAACTAATGCTTACTAGCTCCCTACTACTTATCACATAGTAGCTAGCTACAACTTTCTGGTTTTCTAGCTACTAGAGCTAGTTACTTCTTACTAGCTAGTGATTACTAGCCAGCTAATACTTATTAGCTACCTACTACTTACCACCTAGTAGGTAATAAGCATTAGCTGGCTAGTAATCACTAGTAGATAGCTGATGCTTATTAGCTACTTAGTAGATAGCTACCTACTACTTACCACCTAGTGATTACTAGCTAATTACTACTTACTAGTTAGTAGCTATCTACTACATATTATCTAGTTACTAGTTATCACCTATATGCTAGCTACCACCTAGCTACTACTTAGCTGCCATGTACTGCTTACTAACTACCTACCTAGATACTTGCTAGCTACTACTTAACAAGACTTCCAAATGACCAACTACTTAGTAGTCACCATGTAGCTACTCCTTACTGCCTAGTTAATACTACTCACCACTTTGCCTTTGTCTTACCATCTAGCTCTACTAGTTTACACCTAGCTATTACATACTATCATCAAGTATCTGCTAGCTTATACCCAACTACTACTTACCAACCAGTTATTAATTCCTAGCGAGCTACGTAATACTCAAGCGTCATTAGTTAGTTAGTTTTCACTGCTCTAAACAATATTGACAAAGCTTTCTCTTCATTGAAGGAGAGTTCGCAAGTGTGCATGTATCTAAAGAAGATGTTAAAGTCTAGTCTCTGTCAACTAGGAAATTTTTTGGGGGTATGGCTCGTGTTGTTGATTATAATTTTTGATGCTTTGTATGGAATGTGCATTGATAAGCAATAGCTCCTTTACTTTTAGACAATCAATTCTCCTAGGTTGGCTCCACACACCAAAAAAATGTGGTGTCTAAGGGACGAAATGATGGTAATATTTCCAGAAAGTTTCATGGTTTTGTATCTACATATCTACAAATAGGGTCCATGACATGCTTTTTATCTTGTATTGTTGATATACTAATTACTGTACTTTCATATGATCAGTACATGTGTGAGGGTGGCTCTACACACTTGCCAAATGAGAGTTTAGAGGGACAACACACTCTAGCTAGTATTGGAGAGGCGAATGCGACTGAGGCAATCTGTGGAGGTAGTGTATTTATAACTTACAAAAATTCCATTGCAACCATTACCATTATGTCTTTAGGCTGGGTACTATTGTATTCAACCAGATATTGTTCATGAACCATCTATGAATGATAGAAAATTTGATGCTTAGGAGAAGGCTCCCAAAGATGTACCATTTATAGGTATACTCCATCCTCCACAACAATCATGGTAGTGGATTTTTGCTACACATGATGACAATCTTGACTTTGTATATTGTAGAGAAGTAGAACATTGAAGTAGAGGAGGAGGATGAGTGTACGCTCCCAATAGCTCCATGAATTAGCAAAAAGAAGAAGACAAGAAGACTGGAAAATGCAAGGTTGATGTTGCCACTCAAGAGAGTTAGATACCAACTCCTTATCAAGTCCTTGCTGCTTTGTTTATAGAAGTTTTGATTTTCTAAAATGTATTGGTTTGTTGTGCAGTAGATGTAGAAGAAGGGAAGAAGCAAAACACACCCCCTGCACATGCAAGTACAAGGAAACAGACAATCAAAGCCTAGAGCTTGCAAGAAATTATAGTTTGCTTAGACATTAGGGCCATCAATCTTGTACTCCTCTCACATGAACTAATTGCAAATGGTGCTCCTATCCCAATTATCAGGGCTGAATATACTCTTTTTAACTTATGTGTCCCTTGAAACCATACATGCTTTTACAATGACTTGTTTCCCCCCTTCAAATGCTAAAGTACAATGCTCCATTTGTAATGTTGTAGTGCAAATTTAATAAATTCCCAATTACCATGTCAAGAGCATCCTGCATTTGTGCTTAAGTCTCTATTGTCAATTATGTGGCACAATGGTGAAGGGTATGTTGTTTGTATAGATAGTCCAGTTGGCATCTCCTCTTCAAATTCAAGTGCTATTTTGATGGTTGATAATGATGAACCAATAGAAGCCTCTATTTTGCACAATAATGGTATGCCTCTACATGTCAAGAGAAGAAGAAATGGGATACTTGAGGGTGCCACCAAAGTTGAAGCACTATCACATGATGTCACAGGAGCTAGGGATGTTGCCACTCCACAAGGTGTTGCACTTCCACATGAGATGCTAGGAATAGGGAATGACCCCCCTACAGAAGATGCTACACTTGAAAAAATGCAATAGGATTTGAGGATGTCATAGCTCATGAACCAAGTCCACCCTTGTCCCATAGGACAAGAGATCATTGATTCTAGACATGAATGGTGTGTTACTAACATATGTGAACACAAAGCATGACAAAATACCTCTGTTTTGTCAAAATATGAAGAGTGTGGAAACACCACAAGAGAAGTGGATAAAGCTTTTCATTTGACATGAATCTATAAGATTTTTGGAGTGGTTTATTTTGCACTTTGATGTGTTTATTTAGCCATGTTGCATGCAAAAGAAGGAATTGGCATTATTGAAAAGCTACTTCCCATATCGATGGCACAGGTTCCATGCAATGTACACATAGAAGGATTGTGAAAGAGATAGGATTTGTGATCGATCCAAAAGCTTGTGTTCTACAAAAACCTGACAAACTTTTGGGCAAGCCAGCTGCACTACAATTGAAAAAACACCATCTTGTTGGATGATAGTGCATACAAGCGTCTCTAGAATCTAGAAGGCACTTGCCAAATCCTAGAGAAATTGTTCAATCAAGACACAAAATAGATTTCTTTTTATCTTATTCAAGATGTCACTAATTGGCTAGCAATGTGGATTCAAGTTGGGAATCGAGAGAAGTATGCCAAGGAAAATCCCATCCAGCATGCAAATGATATGTGGATTGAAGATCAATGGAAGCACTTCCACATTGCTTCACCATTACCATGCCCCCATCATGGATGGGCATGAACAAATTGAAAATATGTACGATTCTTGGATTCATGTATTTATGTAATAATACAAGTCATTTTTGTATTCAATCACCAGTGTCCCACTATCTAAACTTTATGGAAATGGACTCTAACACCTTGCATATGTATTCAATATTATTTTTCTTTTATAATTTGCTAGTTTGGATTTAAACTTTCAAGTTTTAAGAACTAAATTCTTCATAATGTGTTGCTTGTTTTTTAAATTAAACTTTCAAGCATTAAAATTTTGAAGTCTTTTTACTGCAATTGTGCTATTTTCCACAGGTGAGACTCAAAGATCAACACGTTTGAGGTAGACATGTGGCTAGCAAGAGGAACAAAAAGGTGGCTAGGAGGAGGGATAGATTGTGGAAGCTGGACAGCAAGAGTAACAGAAAGGTGGGTAGCAGAAGGAACACAATGGTGGCCAAAAGGAGGGACAGATTGAGGAAACTGGCAGTAGGAGGAATAGAAACATGGGCAACAAGAGGAACAGAGAGGTGGCTAAAAGGAGGGATAGATTGAGGAAATTAAGCAGCAAAAGGAACAAACTGTGGGAATTGGGTAGTAGAAGGAATGTATTGAGAAAATTCCTCATCAATCGCCTCCATAAACTTTTGTGGACCTTCAATACAACCCCCCACCACTATTAGATGAGGACCGGGAACTGATTTTAGATGTGGCTGGTGTACTAGCTTGCAGCATTCATGTGGGATGTAGAACCCCTACATGTTGTGAGTGTCTATATTGGGTGTCACACACTCGTAGAGCTTCAGTTTTCATGCATCAAGATGCAAGGTTATTTCCTCAATGGGTGCTTAAGCACTTTCAGGTCTTTATTTGGAGTTATAAAAAGGTGCATGGGGTGAGAGAGATGTTGTGCAAGTGCTTTCTATTTGAAAAGGATCATCTAAGTGGAGTGTATGGATAGGAATATTGTGAATAACTTCGTCCAAATTGTGAGGTTATGAGTACTAACATAGCAGTGTTTTTGAAAAACCTAAAAAAGTTTTGGAATGACAACCCTCAATACAATAGCACAAACACACTGCTAGTTGATGATACTGCCTACAAGTGCTTGCAAAACCCAAGGGAGTGTTGTGTCTTTATACCAAAGATGGAAGACCATTCTTCCCATTAATTGCAAACTTTTTTGGCTACCACGGTATAAAGATGGAAGGCCATTCTTCCCATTAATCGCAAACTTTTTTGGCTACCACACTTTTGAACTAGCTATGGAATTGGCTAGTGGCACCCAACCGCATTGTATATACATGGGAAAAATGTGCTGGAAATTCTGAAGGATACTCAAAGCATACATGTGTGCATGAAGGGGCAATGAGTGGCTATGCAGGTTAGTTTTAAATTATAGGTTTACGTCTCAAATGGCATGCTATTTATGACATCCTCATGCATTTTTAAAGACATTTTGTATATTTGTGCATCTCTGTCCATAATCTGCATAGGAATTTTGATGCTTTGCACTAGATGTGAGTATATTAGGATCTCAGGTTTATGTATGAGAAGGCGATAACTATACTCACGCTTCTGGTCAGAACAAGGAGTCCAAGCCCAAGATGACTCTAGATGAGAAGGCTAAAGCAAGCATTATGAGAGGCTATCTACACCCCAACAAACAGAAGCAGTACCACCAAGAACATTGTTGCTTTCATTGCCACCACATCGCTGGGCACAACAAGAAGGATTGTCGTAAGTGGCTTGCCGAAAAGGCTGTGAAAAGGCCTACTTCTTCAAAGGTTGAGTCTACTCCTCTCCATGCACGCTTGCCTGGGTGCAGGCTGTCAGTGCTGGCGATGAAGACAAGTGTGTGCAAGAGGGGGTTTATATAGGTAGGCAGCAAGCCCCCTAAACTGGCCGACTTTCCAGTCGGTTCTTATCTGCCACACCAACTCCCAAAAGACCAACTTCTAATTGGTTTCTAGGCCAGCCCTTTGGCCTATATAAGGCCCATATGCTTGGCCTTTTTGTCTATTGTTGGCTGGTACACGTGTTGCAAATGCCCCCACATGGGCTCATGGTGCCAGCGCACTTTTCCACATAGGGTACGGCCCTTAGACAGTAAGATACACTGAGCCCCCATCCCCCTATAGTCTCTTGCCCCCTTGTCCCCTCAAATCAAGGGCTCACAAGTGGGGTAGTGACATATCTAGCACCCCCTCTCAATGACACAACTATGGGCTGTCGATTTCCATGTGTCGAATGAGGTGTCCCATCTCCCTAGGAAGCACCTTCATGAAGACATCCAAGATGTTGTCATCGGTCGGGCAGTACATCAACTCTATGACACCTTCGTCAATGAGTTCACAAACAAATTGGTAGTGGACCTCGATGTGCTTCGTCCATGCATGAAACACAAGGTTGTTGGCAATTGTTATGCAACCCTAGTTGTGTCACACATAATCACCGTCGCATCTTCTTGGGCCACGTTCATGTCCTCCCAGATCCACTTGAGCCACAACATTTCGCATGCCGCTGTACAAGCAGTCCTGTACTCTGTCTCTATAGAAGAAAGGGCAACAGTAGGTTGTTCCTTACTCAGCCATGACACAGCTCCTAAGGAGAGTAAGAAATAATATCCAGAGGTCAATCTCTGAGTGTCACTATCACCTACCCAATCACTATCGCAAAAACCTCCCAACTCAATGTCTCTTGTGTAAGTGATGCCATAGGTGCAAGTACCTTTCAAGTGCCTCAGTACCCTCATACCTACTTCCCAATGGGCCTTCTTGGGTGTGGCGGCGGAGAACTGATAGAGCAATCCAATTGAGAAGGAAATATCCGGTTTGGTATTGGTGAGTTCAAGCAAACTCCCTGCCATGCATCGATACAGTAATGAATCGATTGGCTAAGATGGATAATGTACACTCAGCTCAGACCAGCTTCCATGGGAGTCACTACTACTTTGTACTCTTCCATCTGAAAGCATTTGAGTCGCTACCTGCAATATTTCTCCTATGAGATAAAGATACAGCTCTTTCCCTACTTCACCCAAACGTAAGAAAGTAATGAAGTATGCCTAAGTCCATCATCTCGAACTCCTCCTTGAGAAGTCTCTTGACCTGAGCAATCTTCTTCGTATGATCCCCTGTAGTCATCCACATACATGATCAATACCAACTGCAAAACCCCCTCTGTGTCGAGATAAAGATTTGCTTCTGATTGACTCCACTGAAGCTCGATCTTTTGAAAGAAAACATCTATCTGCTACTGATACCATGCTTTGGGGGCCTGTTTCAGCCCGTATAAGGCCTTCTTTAGTTTGCACACTTTTGATTGGGATCCTAGAATCTGAAATCCTAGTGGCTATGCCACATATACCTCCTCCTCCAGGGTTTCATTCAAAAATGTAGACTTGAAGTCCATCTGAAAAATAGGCCATCTGTGATGAGCAGCCAAGGCAATGCCTGTACGAATGGTCACCATCCTAGTGGCTGGGGGGGTGGTCTCATCAAAGTCAAGTCCTTCTGGCTGTGCATAGCCTTTCACCACCAATCTTGCTTTGTACTTGTCCAAACTCCCATCTGACTTGAACTTAAGCTTGTACACCCATTTAGTCCCAATTACCTTCCGCTTGGTCCATTTGGGAACTAAATCCCAGGTGTCATTTTTCATAAATGACTAAGGCTCTTCGATTTGACTCTATGCGCTGCCTAATGGGTATGTATAGATCCCTTGTTTAGGGACTAACCTATTAGATATAGAATTGAGAGGCTTCAAGTTCTCACGCTTTCAGGGATGATAAGCCTTTAGTTCTGCGGCCACCCCAAGAAGAAGGTGTCCTTCTCAGAGCCCTTAGATGCTAAGATGGTAGACCTACCAACAGAGAAGACTAAAAGATCTCGCAGGAGTAAGTAGTCACCCTCGGATTTCCCTATCGACTTAAGGCAAGAAAACTATTCGGTCGTTCAGGACCTTCCTCATCGGTCTTTAAGCATCACACTTCCTCAACTAATAGCATTAAGCCCTAAGGTGAGACGTGATCTACAACAAGGGCTCTCAACAAGGAGGAGCAAGAAAAAGCAAAAGAAACGAGAGATTTCTTCTATCTCTAAAGAAGTTGATTGGCACCCGCATACAGTAGATGTCATCATAGATAAATGTCATATCAAAAGTGTGTGTGTTGATGGGGGAGCTGCATGTAATATCATGGTGCCCCGTATCATGAAGAAGTTGAATTTGAAATGCACAAGGCATTCCTCCACTTGAATCAAGGTAGCAGATGGTCGACGACTCGCCACCCTTGGAGTCATTGAGGATTTGCCCATCACTGTCAATGGGTTGACCACCACCATCAATTTCTATGTAGTGGACATTGAAGATATAGGCAGGAGTTACCCAGCCATACTCGGGAGACCGTAGTTGAGAAACAATGATGCACTCAATTATTGGAAGACATGACACATGTCTTTTGGTGCTTCAAAGGAGAAGAAACCAATGCCTTGCACTGCGTCAAACAGAGATCCAAAAGAATCGACAAAAGGCTCACTTGGATGCGAAGATTCGCAAGGGATGGGAAAGACACTTTGCTGAAGGGGATGTTATGCTATGCTTTGATAACAGATTAGGCCACCAAATGGATAAAAAGTTCCTTCCACTGTGGACCGATCCATACAAAGTCATCAAGGAACGTAGCAATGGGTCTGTACAAGTTCAAGAGCTGCATGAGCCATATGGCAAGAAGGTGATCAACAAGTGTTATCTCAAGCCCTTCTTTGTGCGTGATGGTCCCAGGCATGGAAATACTGTGCATTCCCTGCTTGGGGGGGGGAACTATTATGGATACATTTGACCAAGGTAAAAGGCATAAATATGTGTGTGTGCTTGTATGTGTGGCAAAGTATAATAAAATATGGTGTGCATAGGGCCTAGGGTTGAGGTGGCAGGGCATGACCATGTGCCACCCTTCCACATAAGAGGACCCATAAGGTGTGTTGTACATAATCCATGGAGGCATGGTTCCTCCATGTGCCACCCCTCCACCTTGGCAGTCCCATGCCTGCATTTAGTGAGACATGGCCCAAGGACCATGGGAGAAGTAATATAAAATAGGTGGAGATGGATATTATATTGGATTATTCCCTCCATGTAGGATAGGCCCATGTGGGGGGGGGGTGTAGATAGTCCAAGAATGCAAGTTAAATAATGGGGAAAGTAGGATGAGGTGGCAAGATTCCTTGTGCCAATTGTCCTCCTAGATATTTGAACGTATTATCAAATTGGGAAGAGACCAAGGGAGTATCTTAGACTTGGGATATGGGGTTTGATTTATGTGAAAAAATGAGGCAAAGGGTTGTCGCACACAATTGAGAGTGCGTACCCACCTAGCCCACATGGGAGATATCTCCACACACACCATGCATGTGGGAGGATGCATTTATTGAGAGATACCCCCCCCTCTTGGCTATAAAAGGAGGGGGCTATTCCTTGATGTGACACGCTCATTCTTGTAAATCCACCTAGCTAGTACTTTGATTTCCCCCATCCTTCCTTTCAAATAAAGCATGACCCTCTTCCCTTGATGTCTCCATCTCTACATTCCACCTCCCATCATGTACATGCTCCTCTTTCCCCTCTCCCTTCCCCCTTGTGCCATAGTCTCCCTCTTCATTCCCACCCTCTTTATCCCTTTTCCCCCACCCATGTTAATGCTTCTTCCTTCTGATTTTTCATCTCATGGTTTTATAACGAGGTAGTTCATCCACAAGATGGCCCAGTATGAGACTTGCTATTGCACCACATGAAGATCTCAATGAAGAATCCATAAAGAAAAAGTTCCAGTCCTTGAGAAAGATACCTCAATTTTAGCACTTGTTTGAGGAGATGATGCCTCAGCACGTTCCTTCTTCGTAAGAGAAGGAATTGGTCGTACATCTCCCTCAGTTTCTAAAGAATCTCCTAGGCAACATCATGCCTCAGGAAAGCATTCCCAAAGTTCTCCTTCAGCTCAAAGATATTTAGATTCGAAGAAAAAAGGAATGAGTCCAAAGCCTCATGGAAGACAAAGCCAAAAGCATCAATAGAGATCTCTCGGCTCTAGCCCACCTTCTTCTAGTTCTTCTTCTTCCTCCTCCTCTACATCCCAAGGGCGTTCTTCTCATGGGCACAAAAGGAGGAAGACTAGAACAAGACAAAAGGACTTCAAAGGAGGCAAGTCAGTCAAATTCACTACTTTTGACAAAAAGCATGGGAAATTTGGGAAAGCTTTAAATTTCATTTGACAGCTTGACATAGCTTTTCAGACAAGACACTATCGTGAGAAATCAAAAATTGAAGATTGTAAGTCTCCATATTACAAAGCAATGCCAAAGCATGGTGAAGCTTTTCTAGTAGCAGATGAAGCACCCAAGAAGTGGAAAAGTTTCAAGAAGCAATTTTTAGAGCAATTCAAGCCAAAGAGATTTATGATGATTTTCATACAGCTTGGGAGAGTGTATCCATGACAACCAAGGATATGATCGTCGACACATACAACCAGAAGTTCTTTTGAGCGTACCTCCAAATTACTCCCTTAAAGGAAATTTTAGGAAAGTCAAAGATGCGAAAGTATTGGGCTGTGGTCTACATCCAAGTGTTAGGAAGTGGAGTCAATTTGAGTGACTTTTAGTGTGTTCTTGAGTAGTACTATACTACTTTATATCCTAGAGTGCCATGTGTCACTATGGGACTTATCCCATATACATTTGACACTTAGACTGTGTGTGCCTATCCTATAAAGGCATTGTACTTTCTCATGTCAAATCACTCAAGCCTCAAGCCTTTCCTGGTGATGTAAGTACTTTACTTCAGTTGTACATTTCTTTCTTTCTTTCATTTTCATTATGGTTGTTTAGTCTTGCTTTCATTTCCATTCCATTCTATGTCTTGCTTCTTCATATGGTATCAGAGCTAGGCTATCTTCCAAGAGGTTGAGGACATTGAAGCTTCTCTCCCTCATTCCCCTTGGAGGAATGCCTTCTCCAATTCCATCTTGAGCTCAACCTCTTTCTTCCACCTTGAGCCTCACCATTGGAGAGCTTCATCAACAAAGAGATCATGATTCAGCTCATGCTTCAGCCCGCTCAACTCGCCATTCAATCTTCTACTCAAACCATACCAGATGTACAACTGTATGGACTGTTGCATTGTACAACAGGTCCACTGTCTAGCCATATAGCCAGTCGTACTGATCTTCCCTACTAACTACCCGTACAGCCTGCCCATACTGATCTACCCACTACTGTACTCTTCTTTTCTCTGCCTGCTCCTCTTCTTTGCCTGCCACCTATGGCTCCGTTGTGCCCACCATCTCTTCCTCTTCTCTTGCTTGTACCTGCCATCTACTCTTCCTCTAGTATAGCTCCATTCTGTTCATCACTCTTCTCTTTCCTAGCTACCATCTTTATGGGTTCGATCTCCACCAACTTTCTTCTTGTGGACAAATTCAAGGGGGATGGATTCTCCACATGGTAAACAAAAGTGCAGCTCCTTCTCATGAAGGAGAATGTTTGGGATGCCATTGAAGATGATGAAGCACTTGAGGCATCAACGGAGCCTCAAACACGCAAGATTTGGAAGCAACAAAATTTGAGGGCCATCGCAATCATCGGGCTTTGCCTAGATGATTCATTGATTCATCACATCGACTTCAAGTCCAAGACTAAGGAGATTTGGGCATGCCTCGAGAATATATTTGGTAACAAGATCACTAACTCCAAGGTTTTTCTGAAAATGCAATTTTATAAATTGAAAATGGAAGAGTCTGATACCTTGAGTGCACATATAGCAAAAATTCAGTCTTTAGTTCAACAACTCTCCAATTTGAAGTGTTGCCCAAATGACAAGGACAAAATGGCTATCCTCATGACAAGTATGGAAGGGATTCCTTGCTTTGAGAATGCCCTTGAAGTACTTCACATTGCATCGACTACATTCGAAGATATGGTGTCTCTTCTGCTTGAAAAGGATCGCCGCAACAAAGAATCTCCATCTTACTCATCAAATACTACATAGGCTCTTGCCTCCACCAGTAAATGGAGACCTAGGCCATCGACTCCACTAGCACGAGGAAAGACATTCAAGCCATTCAAGTGCACTTATTGTAACAAGCTCAATCATACTGAGGACAAGTGCTACTAGAACCTTGCTCAACAACAATCAAAGAATCATGCCAGTTGGGTGGCATTCGCCACTAGTGATGATGTAGAAGAAGATGACCAGCCGACACAGGATCATGCTCTTACTGTCTGTCTCCATCCTCTAGAGGATGATGGAGATCATGATTTTGCTTTCTAAGCATGATATATTTGGGTTCTCTTCCCTGGGGGTGTTTCCCAAAAATGAATGCAATAAATCATGTGTCTTGAGTCAATAAAGGTACTTTGCCTTGGACAGTCCTCCTAAAATGATGTATTTCTTTTTTATTTTTGGTGTGTGGCTCCATGTTCCTCATTAGTCTTTGGAGCCAAGGGGGGTTTATATGGTGGGAGCCATGTGTTTTTTTTTTGGCTTTGATAGGTCTTTGTTGGTGCATTGATCTCCTAGACCTTTGAGTTGATCATGCATCCATGCATGATGAGCCAGTGAGCCATGCTACATGAGATTTCTATGTTATGCTCACTAGCCTCTGAGCCATGCTCACTTGCCTCTGAGATTGTGTGGGAACCATGTCTAGTTCTAGACCGGCATGCATAGTTTTGATGACCTTCATGCTCTATTCGTGGTTCCATTCCAGTAGTCCCTCACCTTTCCTCCATGGCGGGGGTGTTAGGAAATGGAGTCAGTTTGAGTGACTTTTAGTGTGTTTTAGAGTAGTACTATACTACTTTATATCCTAGAGTGCCACGTGTCACTATGGGACTTATCCCATATACATTTGACACTTAGTGTGTGTGCCTATCCTATAAAGGCATTGTACTTTCTCATGTCAAATCACTCAAGCCTCAAGCCTTTCTTGGTGATGTAAGTACTTTACTTCAATTGTACATTTCTTTCTTTCTTTCATTTCCATTATGGTTGTTTAGTCTTGCTTTCATTTCCATTCCATTCCATTCCATGTCTTGCTTCTTCACCAAGTATTCGTAACCAAGTGAGCTTTGAACGCAAGACAAAGCTACGAGATCTGATGCACTCAGCCCTAGTAGTTGAAGAAATGAAGAAAGCTCTACGGATGATGGTTGCCTCAAAAGGCAAAGATGGAGACACCTTCAAAAGAAACACAATCCCAACAGTTCAAGGAGAAAGGCAGCTCTAACTTCAAAAGTCGAGGGGTCCATTAAAGCCTTACAAAGGAAAGTCGAATTTTGCACCATAGCAACTAGAGGCTTTCAAAAGGAGAAAAAGTGCTGCCATTGTGGAAAAGAAGGGCATTTTGCTGCCTAGTGCCCCAAAAAGCCTATGGCTTTGAGGAAGCAAAAATGACATCAAGGCAAGAACTCTCAATTTCATGCACAGAAACAAGGAGCACAAGATTTTGACCAAAAAAAAAGGTGAGACAATCCCAATTGTATCTAATATTTCTATTACTAAATCAATAAAATCAGCTATTTCTATGTACTTTGTTTTTGTAGGAGAGAGAGAGAGAGAGAGGGTGAACCTCAAGTGGAAGTGAATCCTATTGAAAATGTTAAATTTTAGTTTCTCGATTCTTTCAAAGATAGTTTCTTAGCTTCCTCCTACTGAGCGGCCAGGAGATCATGTTATAGAGCTCATTCTAAGAAGTGAGCCTCCAAATCGGCCAAATTATCATGTGAGTACAACACAAACTGAAGAAATCATGGCAAAAGTACAAGATCTACTTTCTAAAGGTTGGTACATGAAGTACCCAACTTTCTCGGGATTCGCTCTTATTACAGATGGTGCATCAAACACTTTGTTGATATAGCAACCTTGTTACATGATTTGACCAAGAAATTTGTAGTCTTCAGATGGGGGAGAAGGCCAAAGGATAGCTTTCAACACTCTCAAAGAAAAGTTTACAACCGCTCCGGAGAATCGTGTGTGAAAGACAATGGCCCAGCATAATGGCTTGGAACATCTGGGTTATGCATTGCAACCTAATGATGGGGGGACATCGCGTTCCACCGACAACCACCACTTTGGTTGTCACATGCATCCCTCCACTTGGGTGCAATGTGACACACTAGCTACATCGACAAGTACATTATAGTTCCCTAATAAGAGATTTTGTCGTATGTTGTTGTGAGCCCTTGTCCAAGGACAGTAGGCACAAGCTATGTAGGTAAGTCTTTTAGCCTTAGGTCAAGTCAAAAGATCAGTCCTTGCTCACTAGTACCGTCTAGAGAACAAAAGGGTACTGTATCCATAGTAGGATTGTAGATAGGTCTAGTTCTAGCCTAGGATAGGAGCCCTTCTAGGCCCCCCTCAGGGTTGGAAAAATGAAAGGAAATGGACTGGGGAAGGGCTGCCCTGCACACCTCCCTAGGCTACCTTTTATGGGGCCAAGGGCCCAACCAACCATCCCAAACAGCCAACTAAAAAGTCGGCCAGTTTGGCTAGTTGGCTCAGCCCAACCGCCCCTATAAATTGGGGGCCTACAACCCTCATTCGGCATTTAGCTCCCCAGCCTTAAGCATTCCGATAGCTCCCCTCCAGCCCTTGTGTGCAGCTCTTGAATACCTCTAGATCTGACCCTGATCAACCTCAACTTTTGGCCTCAGTTCAACTTGTTGGGAAGCTGTATACGCAGCACCATAGTTGGGGATTCGGACCAGCAAACAGAGTAAGGTTTGGGTACTATTTCAGTAGCTCTTTGTAGTTCTGTTTTATAGTTTTGCACAGCTCACTTCTCAACTCTATATCTCAGTCATATCTCAGTTCTCTCTTAGATTATATTACTCCTAGCTTTCTCTCTCTCACTCACGCAATAACCCTATATCCCGATGGATAGCACAAGCCTCTTCCTTGCCTTGCAAAAGTGCCCTACATCATCAGTGTGGATAGCATCAAGGTCTCAGTATTGGTTGGTGTTGCCTCATGGGTCTTTGGGTCTACAATACGTGTGCACAGTGTACTCTTCAAAAGTGTGTTTTCATTCTCTCTCGAAGAGTGTGATTTGTATCTTTCAATTCTCCAAGTATAAAGGAAATTCTCCTGTGATTGGGGGAGGGGGCCCTCAGTGGGTACAGGGACCCAATCTATTGTCCACTCCATTCTCTCTCTACCCTCATCTCTTTTCTCTCTCTGGTGCATAACACTAATTCCTCGGTAAAGGTTTAAAAAGATATTGATGTGATGACACGATCAGATAACCGTTGCATGCTACACTAGTTGTTATTTGGCAAGACATCATCTATACTCTACGAATCACCTAGGAGCACGAGGCAGTGAACTCTAGAGCAACCGCCAAAAGGCAAAAGCGATTCTGCAAGGCATGGCATGTAGGAGTTCTCTACATTCTTATGCCATGAGGGATTTTGCTAGAGGTATAGTCCCTCTTTGGTTGTTAGCCCCTGTTCGTGAGACACCCTAAGTAGTGAGCTAGGTTCTTGAGTGGCAGACTAGCCTTTGTTGGGCTTAAGGGTTTTCTTTTTTGGCTGATGCCTTCGGGACAGCCGACTTGTATGGTTCTTTTTTCCAAGCATTAATAGAAAATTAATTTTTCTATAAAAAAGAAAGATTTTTTTTTTTGCCAGGAATGCAGAAAGATATACATAAGTTTGTGACGGAATGTCTCACGTGCCAAAAGGTGAAGTATGATTGGCACAAGACCCTAGAACTTCTCATGCCACTACCCATACTACAAAGACCATGGGAGAGTATTGTGATGGACTTCATCTTTTACCTTCCCAGATCTAGCTACGGGAATGATGGGATATGGATAATCATTAACATGTTCAAAAAGCAAGCCCACTTTATTCTAGGAAGAAAACCATTAAGGGAAACCACATGGCGAGGTTGTTTCTAGCATGCACCATGGGATTCACAACACAACACACACACACACATTAGTTTATTTGGGCAAGCATTGTTTGATAATATGGGTATGAAGTTGGATTTTTCTTCTTCTTTTCATGAAGCTATCAACAATCTGTATGCAGCATGTTCTTTTTTAATCGATAAGTAAAAATTGTCATGTATCTAGTCTTATAATTATACGGATATCTTTTTTTGGAGTGTATCATTCCTCCTACATCCATATTTATTCTAGATAGGCTACTAAACTAGTTTACCAATGTGCTAGTCTGTACCTATACTCAAGATTAAGTTGCAAATGGGAGGGAAAGGATTAAGAAATTTTATCCACCTTCCAAGAGACCCTACTATGGCAATCAGGTAGATTTTATGGATTTTTAAACATTCATTTGACAATTGACTTGGGTCATCAAGTTTCTTAAATATAGAAGAGTGTAAATCAATGTCAAATGACTATAAGACTTTCTTAACTTCTTGTCTAAATACCATACAACCTTTAACAATCACATATAACTGCATGTAGGATTTTTGATATAGTAGCTTCCCTTTACTTTTGATTTATGTAAATTTCTTTAGACTATATCAACTCTAGATTAACATAAATTAGATGCTAGCCTTTTCCTAGCCTTCCCAAACTCTATTTTCATTTTGAAGGACTACATCAACTCAAGATGAAAATAAATTTGATGCCAGCCTTCCCTGAACTCTATTGTCATTCCTAAGGATAGATGCTTCTATTTATATCAATGAATTAAATTAAGGATCTCCAAAATGTGCATCCTCCTGAGAGAGAGAGAGAGAGAGAGAGAGAGAGAGAGAGAGAGAGAAAGAGAGAGAGTCAAAATCTCCTATAGTAAGGTAGAAAGCTTGTTAACTCATAAAAACGATTTGTCCTTTATTACCCTCCGATTTGAGGTGCCACCACAACCCTTTGATTAGCTACTTCAGAGCTTATTAATCATTCCTTCCTCACTTAATCGAGATCCTGCCTCTTCATTAGCTACCCAAGACTTGTTGATTATTCCTTCCTCCCTTAGTTCTAAAGAGAGTTCTAAACCATTGCACCTTCATTGCTTCACTACTACCCTTTTTATGGCAATCCCCTTTCTTTACTTGCAAGGGTTGCCCTAGTATACAATGGGTCTCTCTCTCTCTCTCTCTCTCTCTCTCTCTCTCTCTCTCTCTCCTTTCTTTGTTTGCTTCATGCTATATTGTCAATGTTTACAAGATAAATTTGCAAGATTTGGATCTTCTTGTAGACAACAATGAAAAAAATCTAAACATTGATTCTCTCAAATCTAGAATATAAGCTTGTATGAAAGCTTAACATGTGGGGCACTCCTTTCATGTGATGTTTAGCCTCTCCTTATCCTTTTACTTCTCCTACAGCTGTCCATGCAAGTTCATATGCTAAGGTCATGCCACGTTCTCTCTCCTTTAGACATTGACATAGTTAGTGTAGTGGCTTTTAATTCAAATGATTTATGGTAGCTTGATGTCATCAGCGTCCCATCACTCTAAACTCTTTTCATGTTCTCTTCACCTCATTTGTAACTCAAGGAAAATTTACTAGAAAGGTTAAAGAGTAAATAATCAAGAAAAGAAGGAAACATTTAGAATTGGGCACCACTCTTAAGAGTACAAGGCGGCATGAAACTCATCCATAATTAACAAAAATTTGCTTCTAAGCAATATATGATATATAAATTTAATCCGATCTAAGTAAAATCTATTTGGATACATCAATATAATGTATATCAATTGTGATCTTGCATGCAAAAAAATCCTCAAAAACCTTAAAATGATACCTGGTGGCACTAGAACTTTAGCTTTTCATGTAACACGACGACATGCAAATAGGTCATGCCATCATGATTCCAACCTACTCTTGAGAAGTAGTAACATCGTGAGATGCAAGCGAGCCCTTTTACTTCTCCCATCATGCATGAGCTATTGTATTGTTTCTCGATACAAACATCACAATGCACACACCAACAAGGGTGATGAGCGATCCTACACCATCCCAAACATCTGGCATCATCCCATCAAGCACCCAAGACCATAGGAAAGAGATACATATAAAGCATCCACCGTAAAAAGCATAGGTATGAGAGAATTCTTGCTTTTGCAAAGTGGGGACGATGCCCGAGGCCAAAAGGATGAAAGAACCCATGAGCAAGATCCACTAGTGCCAACCATCACGGTGCCATTTCCACATGCATCAGCCCCTAGAGACTTCACAAATAGTTGTTGCAGCAACTAAGAGGAGGATGGAAGCAGCAACATCGGTGGTAGATTTGGCCAATTTCATGATGAAGGTTCTTCCTTGACCTAAGTTTGAAGCTTTTTGACAAGCTTTAAAATGGGAGTGCTCGAATTACTCCTAGTTCTAACACGTTCATGGCAACCATGAATGTGTTAAAACTGGGAGTAATTCGAGCAACGAATTACTCCCAGTTCAAGCCATGCAACTAATTGTATACAAGCCCTCCTAGTCACTAGTTCAAGCCATGCAACTGATTGTATACAAGCCCTCCTAGTCACTGTATCTCCTACGTACGTGTGTGGTGCTCAATCCAGCATATAATTAGATGGGCAACCATAAAAAGTTACGTCCATACATTAGTAAGATAAATCTGAGAGAGAGAGAGAGAGAGAGAGAGAGAGAGAGAGAGAGAGAGAGACTTCCCACCTGTGTGTGTGTGTGTGTGTGTTTATGTGTGTGCACGGGCACGAGAGAGAGAGAGAGAGAGAGAGAGAGAGAGAGAGAGAGAGAGAGATTATAAACAATTATAGAGACCTCAAATATCTAGCGCAATGGAGATTGAACGAACATGAGAGAGAGATGTCAAATATCTACGCAGTGGAGATTGAATTAACATGATATATATATATATTTATATTTATATTTATATATATATATAGAGAGAGAGAGGCATTATAACATCTACAAAGACCTCAGGGGAGATTAAGCTAACATATGTGTGTGTGTGTGTTGTGAATCTCCATTGCATATATATTTAAGGTCTTTGTGTGTGTGTGTGTGTGTGTGAGAAAGAGAGAGAGTGTGTGTTAGAGAGAGAGAGAAGCCCTTCTAAACATCTACAAAAACCTTAAATATATATGCAATGGAGATTCACAACACACACACGCATGCATGCGCACGTGTGAGAATCTCCATTGCATATATATTTTAGGTCTTTGTAGATGTTTAGAAGTGCTTCTCTCTCTCTCTCTCTCTCTCTCTCTCTCACACACACACACACACACACACACACATGCACGTGTGTGTGTGTGTGTGTGTGTGTGTGTGTGTGTGTGTGTGTGTGTGTGTGTGTGTGTGAGAGAGAGAGAGAGAGTTATAAATGTGAGTAGAGGCCTCATGCATATATATGCAAAACACACACACACACACTATCTCTCATATGCACACACATATCCCCAATCCTAATAATGTATAATCACAATTTTACCCAAGCACTTAGTTTTAAATCCAATCTATTTATATACTATATTTAAATTCAATGTTATATTTTTGGGGTCCACATGACTATTCTTTGCTTCTTTAATATGTGTTAATACAATATTATAATAATTACGTTTCCACCCTTATTAGGGCCTTATCAGTTTTTGTCCCTTCAGTATTTTCTCCTTTTTTTTCCAAGAAATAACTTCTATTAACTATGAAAAATACCCAAGAGCAAAGCTCATGGTAGAAATACATCAATAATGCATGAGAAATAAAACACCGTAAGTGGGTAAAAAAGTGCTTTGCACAGAGAGCAACAAAAGCACCAAGGTATCCTTACCCTACATGCTCATTATATTTATGTACTGAAACATTTGCATAGCCCATGATGAATTTTTCATTATCCATTTATCTATGACTAAATGAAAATTTGCTTATATATTTAAATTGCTAAAGGTAATGCTTGGTTATTATTTATTATGAAAATATTTTTGATATTCAATTATAAACCTGACCCCACAAATAAACCTTTAATTAACCTACTAACTTATGGTGTTATGGACTACTTATTAGTTGGCAAAGCATTTGTTTGTAGTTGCTAGTTAAAAGTCCACTTTAAATACTATTAGAAATTTTGCTAGGTGGAACTATGTGACCTGTATGCGTCACAAGTTTTATAATAGTACAAGGAGGGCATTGGATAGATAGCCACTTTTAGCTACTCAAATCACATAAAATATGCACCAACTCTAGCTATTGAATTGGCTCCAAACACATACTAGATGGGGATTGCTTAAACACCCTGGAAATATTCCAGTAGTCCTATTGCATTATTTTTGCCTCATCAATTTGAATGGCTAGACTCGTAGAGGTATGGATTCATTATGATAAAATGACCTACTCTGCTTTGCATACTTTGTTTGTTCTACCTCGAGCACTACCTTAACTAATATACATTACAATTAGGCTTCTTCTCTTCTCCCCAAGTATCTTTCCCAATACTATGTGACTTTTCTTATAGCTAGTGGCCCTTTGTATTTTTCAATAGCTTTGAAATTTGAATTTGTCTAGCAATTCGTTCTAATGAATTGAAAATGGCAACCTTGAGTTCTTATGTTGAGCCAACATTTGACCACTACAAGGGTTTTGCAAGCCTTTAACACCTTCTTATTTTATGAACCCCTTCATAGAATCTTGGTTACTTAATGCACAATCTCTCAAGATGAATTAAGTAATAATTATGCTCTTGGCTTGTTTCTCTATAATTTTTACTTGCATTCTCTTTTAAAAATTTGTTTTGTATTTTAAAACTCCATTGTCTCTTTCTTATACAATCAGGACTTAGACGTAGATGGATTGAGTTATCTAGCTGTTTTAGGTTTATAATTCTAAAACTCAGTGCCATTTTATGTTTACGAGCTCCTCTATAGAGGTAGTCTACATACGCTTCATAATAACATGGCAATTGTCAATGATCTTGTAACTAATTTTTTTATTTCATGACATTTCCTTAGAATTCAATTGTGATTTTTCACTAATCAATTTTATTTAGTCATTTATGAATGTCACTTGGCCCTTTTGAGGGCCTATTTAGTGACATCCTAGAGCATGCCCCTATACATATATAACCATAGAATGTGGGTTTTCTACTCTAGTACACAAACATACATTTTAATTGACCATATTTAAAAAAATAAATTTTCATAGGGAAAGGATTGTAGGATAATGTGAGTAGAGGTTTAAAATGACACCTTGAACGCATGTTGTATGTAGGATTTCCTAGTCATGGAAGCCCTGGGAGCAACCCACGCTCAACGTTGGAAAGATTTTTAAACCACTATTTGAATGCTAAAACAAAAGCCCAACATGTTAGGAACTCTTTGTCTATTCGTGTTATCTTTTTTACTTTGATTGTAGTTTTAGGAAAAATTATACTCCTTATATTCTTCTATAGGACTTTTTCTTTTTTCTATGTGTAGAGCTTGGCTATTTTCAAATTTTGTATGTTCCACCCTAGTTTCGTTTTGTCATTTTTTCTCTTATATACTTTTATTGAATTTCACCTTCGTATGGTACATGGGAATCATGGATGAGACCATATTTTGCATTATAGATCTCAAGTACAAATAACAAAGCATAAGTTACAAAACTATTATTCTACCTTAGTTTCATTATGGGATAATATTGCTATACATTTTGTTGAAAATGTCAAGTAGTGTGGGCCATTTATCTTCTAGAAGAATTTCATGTAGCACAATCCTTCTAAAATGACTTTTTGGAATGCAATATGTTCTTCTTTATCTCATCTATTGTTTCATAATCATACCTTTATTCCCCAATAAGGGTTAAAATTATTCTTACTCATGGAACTCATGCAAATCTTAGCATGTCTAGTGTCCAAGTGGGCCATCCTCTCTACAGAGTATGGCTGCAAGGATCGTAGTTCAATCTCTGCTTCCTCCTTCTCTACTCTAAGTTGCTTCACAACTGCACTTACACTTTCCCAACTCCTCTTCCTAACCATTGCATCTGTTAATGAAGTGTTTGCCCTCTCCAATTCTTGTGCAACAGTTTTAAGTTCAGCATCCAAATGATCAATTAGAGAAATAATTTTTTCCTTTGCATGCGGGTGGCGAACAAGCATATGACCCCTCTTTTCTTGCCATGCCCTGTAAACTGTCTCCTTGATATGGGGGTTTCTTCAGGACGCCCCTTCTCATATGTTCGTGGAATGTCATCTTGAAAGTAATATTCCTCATCATCATGGATTGCAAAACTTCCTTCATTATTTCTCTTCCACTTAATGGTGTGGCTCTCAAAATAGCTTCTTTTCTTTAATTCCTCGACACACTGCTCTGCAAAAACTGCCCATGCGAAATCAATTGAACTACCCTGCTCGTTCGCAACCGGGCTAAACTGTTTTGCGTACACCCTCGCAAAGGCCACTATGACCTCCATATTAGTAGGGCATTGTTTTTGGTACACCTTATTGTGGAAAAGAAGAAAATCCCTATATGCTTTAGGACGAACACTGCTGCACTTAATTCTATATACGAACGAATATCTGGGAGTTTAAAACACGACCAACCACTCCCTCTTAGATAGATCAGCCTCCTTTAAGGTTTTTGGATCCATTCCCATCAAACTAAGTCTATATTGATCGTGAAAGACTCCTTCATAAGGCACAACCTCCTTTTTTTTGGATACTCTAGTTTGGGAGCTTTCCATCACCCTGAACACATAATAAGCGATGTGGAGACAAGACATAGAGAAAAAACAAACCTATAGGTATAGAAAAAGGATGAACCACCAGTAGAAGAGGCTTCCATGTCGACTCTCCTCCACTCTAGAGGGGTTTTTCCTTCTGCTTCTTGTTCTCTCTTGTACCTCCTTCCTCTTTTTGTTTAGTAGTCTTCTTTGGAGCTGGAGCTAGAGGTGGCTTTGGCTTCTCTTGCAAAAGCAGCTTTCTCTTTTTTGTTTTGGCAGTCTTCTTTAGAGCTAGAGGTGGAGGCGGCTCTAGCTTCTCTCAAACATGTTCTCTCTTGTGCTTCCTTTTCTCCCTGAAGTTGTGGAGCCCATGCTCGCCACTCCTTCCCTTCCTAGCCATGATGATCAGGCTGTGCAAGCACGTCACCCATTACAGAATTTGCACTTTTTGAGCTACTCATCACTAAGGCTCCCAATTGTCATTCAACTTCACTTGGATTCAGTTGAGAGCAAGTCCATGCAAGGCCATGCCTTGTTATGATTATTCATGTAGTGTTAAACATTATTTTATAAAATAAAAATATCAAATGAATATGATTCATTCTAAAATATGCGTGCTTTCAACTCATGCTATCTTGTCAATGCTAAAAAGCACAAAAAGCGTAGTAGATTAACGTGCTTCCACCGTTTTGCAAACTAAGTATACTTTTGAACTTTTTCTTAAAATGTACATATTGCTAGTTTAAAGGTGGGATTTTTTTTGCTTTTCATGTCAAATTAAAAAAATAAAAAAACCAGGTCAATGACAAGATCCAATGTTTTAAGAGCTACTAGTAATTCATGCATGACTATGAAATGCATAAGACATCCTTTACTTAGAATTACAAAAATATGCTTTATTTTCTACAATAAATTAAGAAATTTCATCTCAATCATTCTAGTTCATTCCAATATTTGAATTAGAGCATATTTTTTATGTTAAGATAAATAAGTATATGGAGTCCATACTCATAGAAGAGGTTTATTGAAACTAAAAATATCTCTAGAATTAGATAGTAACTAAACTATCTAAGTGGTCAAAGTTTAGAGAAGAAAGTAATACATTCATTTGGACCAAATGGTTTACTTTTGACGTAATGGTCAATATTTAGATGGTAGTAAGTGTTGTGTTTGCGTTATTTGATCTAAGCCATTTTCTTACAAAAAATAAATTCTAAGTCATGAAAACAATGACAATTGTTATTCAAAAAATAATGATGTGAACTTGGATTCTAGAATCCGAAATTTCTTTACGGATTGATATTTTTGTCAATGGAGTGTAATTTCCATCCAAAAAAGGAGGAAAAGAAGTGGTCCAAAATTTGTGAAATCTCACTTTCATCCAATGAAACTTTCAATGCCAAAATTTCCAGCCGAATGGAAAAGAATTTCATCAAAAAAGTCCACCGATGGGAAAATTTACATCCCTCAGAAAATTTTCGTTGACAAATTATTCCCGTCATTGAAATCGGGATCCCTGAACTTTGATTTTGAATCCAAAATTCCATCGACCGAGGAAAAGTTCCCACTGAATGGACTAAGATTTTCATCGATGGATTGAAATTTCCATTGAACGGATTGAGAAATCCGTCAATGGATTCAAATTTTCATCAACGAAAAGCTTATTCCTTTACTGCATGTCTCAAAAGATGTTATATTCAAGACTGTGAGTTGATCATGCAGTTTTGAACTTCTCAACCCCAATAAAAATCGAGGCAAGAGCTGTTCATCGTTGAGCCTTTCATGAGGCTCACACCTTGCGTTCAAATGTTTGATTCTAGCAATGTAATCTCGCAAGGAGTCTTTACCCTGTTTGACTTGGTTTAACTGATTTATAGGGCTCCACTTCGGACCTTTTGGAGATACTCCAAAATGAACGACCCTCTTAATGTTTCCCACGTATCCTTCTCCTCGTTTTTAAGCGCTCTATACCAAGCGCCTGCCTTGCCATCCAACTGAATTCCAAAGGCTCCAATCTTATCGCCATCGAAGACATCTCCGAACGCGACACATACTTGTTCGAATCGTTCCACATACGTGATTGGATCACCTTCTCCATGAAATTTTGTGATTAGCTTGGCAATGGTAATGGATCTATTCCTAGACCCATGATTTTCTCTAGCTGCAAGAAATGCAGCTGGCGCTGGCGCCCCCCTTCCTATTGCTTGTACTAACGTTCTAAGCGCATCATCCGACAAAACCGTCTAATGAATAGGAGATGGCTGTTGATATGGCATTTGTGGTGGATTTGGATATGGATGTGTTGGTTGTGGGGGATTGTAGGCTTGTTGGGTTTGGACCGGTCTTGGATACTGTCTCATGTGAGGATCCACAAAATAAGATGTACTTGGTGTTTCATGCGGTGGATTCACCGTTGGATGAGTTTGCGTGAATGTTGATCCTATTGACACCGGGTTAAACCTAGGTGTCGGCCCTTGATAAGCCATGGTTGTGATTGGTGGTCGTGCTATTGGAGGTCCATCTTGAAAGTATGGCACAAGTCTCGGTGGTTGAGGCATTCTCTCGACATTTGCCTCCATCTGTTGTGTGTTCATGTATGATCTATAACTCCCTTGAGGGTCGGATGGTCCTGCTTCCGAATCAAACCGAAAGACCGGTCCACCTTCAGCATGTAAGTTCTGAGAATGTAGATCATCTGCGAGGGGTGGTGTCATCACCCTTGCCGTGTGTTCTGTAACGACAGGAAGTCCTGAAGTCACTGTGTTTGTGCGAGCCAACAAATTAATGTCATCTGTGTTCTCAAAAGGTTGAGCTCGTGGGTTAAACCTTCCAAGGAAATTGGTGATTCCTTCATAGATCCTATTGGAGGTTGACTATGTTGGGGACTGAGTCCTTGTGTTTTGAGCAATGGATACTTGTATCTCATTCTGATTGGACATGTTGTCCTCCATGCTCATAGTCTCGTCTGTGCTTGATTCGTATTCAAACAATGGTCCTAGCACAGATGATGTGTTGTTCAATGAAGATCTTTCCCTAGCGGTTACACTTGAGCCCAAAATGGCCTCTAAGTCAGCGTTCGAAACACTATCTTCTTGAACAACTTCAGGTCCTAAGGTACGTCCGGACCTAAGGTGCATGTATGTAACTGAGGTTCAGGTTAGATTTGAGTTTTGCTGTCAATGTGTTCAGGCTGTCACAGTCAAACTATGCAGTTCTGGTGAAGGAAATTAATGCAGCGCGCTGCAATAATTATTGCAGCACCCTGACTTTTCTGGGCCCTTCACTCTCCCTGACTGGTCAATGCACTTTTGCTCTGGAAATGTTCACTGGTGATGGTCTGTTGGATGCTGACTGATGCACTAAATTAATGCAATGCACTGCAATAAATTAATGCAGCGCCCTGTTCAGTTTGACTCCTGGCACTGTACTGAGTGATCAATTCACTTCTGGTTGGCAATGTTGGATATGATGCACTTTTTTCAGACAACTGATGAAGCAAATTAATGCAACGTGCTGCATTAATTATTGCAGCGCCTTGGATTTTTTCACTCTGTTGACTTTCTGGGTTGGCTTTGACCTTGAACACTTAATGAAAACACTTACAGACTCTAAGGATTGGTCAGTTCACTTAGTCACGTTGCAATAATTATTGCAACGCCGGTGCAATAACAGACTGACTGACAGGTTGGTGGTTAATTAAGTGTTTAAAGATTCATGTTCAGTGAATCAAGGCTAATTTTGAAAAAAGTCAACTATAATTAATGCAGCGCCGATGTCTCCTTCCTGCCACTACTGATGGAGTAGATCCCCAACTCTACTACCAATCCATCCTGCCCGGTCCTGTGTCTGTGAATGGATGTTCTCCCAAACGTTGTCGTTTGGCCACTATTCTGTCTCATCACTGAGAACCGTGAAGGAGTAGCTCGGACAATCTTGTGGAGAGAGGGCTGAAATCTTTCCCTCCCCCCCCTTACAAAGGAAGAAGATACTAATGTCCAAACAAGCTAGAAATGAGCCAATGCCTGCTGCATCCAAATAATCCAAAGGTCCTACACGGTAGAAATCCATAGGGCAGCGCTCTTGGGGCCATTTGTGGAAGTGGAGTCACCGATAAGGAAGAACTAGAGCTACTTGGCTGAGGGATGCTAACAACCTGCAGAGCAAGTAGTGGGCTGGTCACCTAAGGTATATCCTAGTGTCCCTCCTTCCCTGCCTGGGTGCTAGCTGTTGATGTCCCAAGTGACATGCTCTAAGCTACCATAGTCCCTGAAATAGCAACCGGGGGGGGAGGAGGGAGAATCTCTTGCTGAGAAGCTTGTAGGTCTTGCTCCTTCTGCATCTGCTGCTCCCTACCGTCAACCTCTACCATCCCTGTGCTCTTGGGTGGTGCATCCTCCTTGAGGCTCTTGCTCTATTTTATTTTTCTTTCTTTTCTTTTTATCTTCCACTTTCCTCCAACCTTCTGCCCCTGGTGGGGCTGTCGCCTAACAGGCTGCTCCCTGTGCTAGCAGCCTGGGCTATCTAGGGGTAGGGGGAGGCTCTGGCTTGGTGAAGTGGGGGCACATTCATGCCTAATGGCCAAATCCATGGCATCTCAAGCACTGATCTGGGAGACCTATGACTAATAGACTCTACATGATTATCCTGGCATCTATCATGATCTCCAACTCTAAGGGCAGACTAGAAGGATCTAAAACTGCCACTCTGACTTGGGAAACACCCAAAGCAACCACTGCATCTACGAATGACCCATCAAAGCATGCCCCAAGATCTCGGACAATGGGTCGAAGCTCCACTGCTAGGCTTGGGAACTAAAGAGTAACAAGGTGGTGAGGTATATGGAATCAGTTGTCCAAGTGTGAGGCACTGAAGCCCCTATACCATGGGATGAGGGTGATGATCCTACCGTCCATTGCAATCGGTGAACTGACTATCAGGGCGCTCATGGATCTTGGATTAGAGAGAGCCTAAGCCAAAAGATACCTCTACCCATGAGGCCGACATCTTCTATGTGACTATCCTCTAGAATCAGGGTGGGCTAGAGCCAGTCGCAAATACCTACTCATGAGGAGGTATACCCTATGACATGCCCATACATCGAGGTATTGGCGAAGTTTGTAGTGGCCCTCCACACCACGGTGGTCTACTGCTCTGTCAAAATAACTCAATAGGATTTGGATGAAGGGGGGTCCTATCGAGCCACCACTTCGAGGCTAGAAGCCATCATATGGAAGGGGACTAACTGAAAGCTCACGCACGAAGGTGAAAGGGTTGAAATCGCGAAGAGAAAGGATGAGATGAAGATGGCTCAACTAGGGGTGTGGAGGAAAGAGGAGCCCACAGACCCCTGCTTGCCTACTCTTGCAAGACCAGCACATGAACCCTCTTGCGAGGCCAGCACGCGAGGTTCCTAGAGGTCCAATGCGACGTGGAGGAGAGGTTCTAGATTGCAGGCAGAAGCTAAGCAGGCCGACAATCTGTTCTGCTGTGTCGCGGGCAGCTACTGAGCGGGCAGAGTGAATAGGGTGTGGTGGCTAACAGGCAGGGGCAGGCAGATGTAGGTAATGGGAGGGGTTAGGAGTGGAGCCGTGGGAGCAGATTAGCCACAAAGAGAACCAGCCCACAAATGCTGCTCGAAGCAGCACACAGCAAACCCAAGGGGTCAACGAACTGCAGGGACAGCAAAGGAGCTCGCAGCAGGCACTCATGTATGGGGCCTTCCAGCCAGGTCACGTGGCGAGAAGGATGGGCGAAAGGAGGGGGGGTGAGCAGCATACCAAGAGGTGGGTGTATGGAGCTCGCGAGGGGGGGCAGCCCGAGGGGAAGGAGGGAGGTAGTCTGAAGGAGATGGGGAACCGGAGCTCCCAGCAGTGCAGCGTAATCCGTGTTGCATCAAATGTTCCTCTGATTACTTTCAAGTTGCAAAACTATGAAGCTCTTTATTTTATAGAGACTGGGAAAAAAACTTTAAGCCAACCAACTTCATGGTCTGCTCACTAATAACATTGATGGCCGTACCACAATCAACATACATATTTCTGATCGGTATGCCATTTATGGAAGCTATCACTAATGGAGCTTGATCATTCACATCGATGCTAACATGCTTGGCATCAGTTGCTCCCTTCTTTTTACCCAACATATGTGAGCTGGCAAACTACAATTGACACAGGGATTTTGAATTCAAATTCCTATAAAGAACACACAAAGAAAGCTAATTACAGGCCCTGGGGCAAAGAAAACCTTGTACGCCACTCGGATTGTACCCTTCAACACTCAAAGCAGTAGTATAACATTTTTTCATAGCCTTATGAACTCCTTTGCATGAAATGGATTTTCCAAGCTGCTCTAAGTTGCTCAGCAACATCCAAACCAGTAGACTACTTATAATGACCCGAAGGTCAACCCTCCCATTACCTTCAACACTTGACAGGGTCAGTCAACAGTCCTCCCAATAGAACATAAGATTGAGGCTTCAGTATGCACAAGGTTGTTGGTCAACTCCCTTGAACCAACTCCCTGAAAAATTAAGCATCTTGCCATTTTGCCACTTAATTCCCACCAAATACCAATACTTCCATCCTTCTTTGCTTTTCCCCCAAGTATTTCCTGCATCTGCAGCAGACAAATGTATAAGCAGAAGTTCACAAAATCAAACTCTCCCAACGTAACAACATGGTCATCATGTTTCTCTCCGTCAACACGCGGGTGTTTCCAACAACACTTCTCCAGCATGCATATTAATCTGTGTATCTGCCTTGCTTCCTAAAAATGACGGTTTCTTTTTTCCGCCAGTCTATCAAACTAGACCACATAAGTCAACTTCGACGGATGACTGATCGTCTTGAACAATCAACAAGCACAAGGAACAGACTATGCCAGATGCTAATATCCACTCTATTCCATCTGCCTGCCACATGTAAGAGTGCCGGATATTGTTGTCGCAATACAAACAACAGAAAAGGAGAGTGCAGGGAGTAATATATTGTTTGTATATTGGTTAGTACCAAAGAATGCGATTCTGACATGATTACTGATGATACACCATCCGTTTAGTTCCTCAAACCCATCCAATTCATCACAAACAAACCAAGCTCCCTAGCAACCACACTGCCTCCCAAAAGAGCGGCTGCGACCTGTATGTCACACCTGGATAGAGATCTTGAACGCATGACGATACCCCTCAGAAACACCAGTTACCAATAACGGATATTTACGTGCAGAGACCCCACACGAACATCATGCATATCTTCATCCCCAATTGCCATCCTTCCTTACAGCCACAGAAAGCACCGGTGTCACTAGTCTTGATCATCTCTTCCTTATACATAGAACCTTTGTTTGACTCCCTTTAGCAATGAGCTTCGTCAAACTGTGATCACATAATCCCACGCTCTTCTCCCCGGGATCAATACCCGACGTCTCCACCAAATGAAATGATCATATATTAATTATGTGTTTATGCTTGTTGATCAATGGAACTCACACAAGGGTGAAGGAGGAGAAGCGCACATGTATGCACATGAAAGCCATTTCAGCCTGCTTATTACTTTCCTACTCACCAAACTGTACAACCAGCTCCCCTCTCAATCCTTCTCCCTTTTGTACGTGATCTCTAAAGCCATTCTAGAGATTCACATGGTCAAAGGTCCACCTCACACCCGTTTTATACATATCTATCCCTCTTATCACCTACATGAAATCATGGACTAACACGTAAAAAGTAAGTTCACGCAACTTCCTCCTTATAGCCTAAATTCCCGCAAAATCGGGACCATCCCGAAGCCCAGGCAAGGTGGGGTTGACAAAGCACATTCTTTGTTGCAAAATTGGAAATTTTATCTATCAATGGTTGGTCCCCACTTTGGAAAACCTTTCTCTAAAAGGTGTTCATTAGCTCATTAAGAAATCACTAATGTGTAACAAGAAAACCCCTCTAGGACTGCCAAATCTCTATGTCTCAATTGGTGCTTGCATAGGCCCACTTGAGTTAGTGAAGCTACTCTATCCTCCATATGGGTCTGCCATAGGTACAATAGTATACTTACTAACATCAATGGGCAAGCTATCCACCATTTGGTATTGAACATATATTTGGAGTATCATTGTTCTTTGTTTCCATGGTGTTCAAAAAAAAATCTAGTTAAGGTGTTTTAATCTTGGCTAAATTGTCTTAAAGTTTTGTGAGAGAGGGCGAATCATTTGATTGAGTGTAGAATTTGTATTCATTAGGTCATCTTAGTTTGCTTTAAAGCAGTCCAAAGTTTCCCTCTTTTCTCTTATCAACAAAACCTCGAACTTCGAACTCCATAATTACAATTTCCATAGTCTCTACACATCCAAGCAATGAACTTGAGCACAACCGATCCATAGCTCCAAAACTGCCATTGCTGCCTCCTAGACTGTCAACCGATAAGGGTCAAAGGCAACCTATCACCCATCCTCCCACATGCCCTCTCTGGATATGAGCTCATGGGAGGGTGAACTTGCCCTCAAAGGGATAGCAGCTTCTATGGTAACACATGCGCAACAGCTTGACTTACAATCAGTTGACGAGTCATCATCCTTCTTGGACTTGCAATCACTTGCCGAGTGACCTTGTTTCTTGCACTTGTAACACCTGCTTCTGCTCTTCTTTGGTTTCTCCATGCTAGTATACATCTTATCACTACAAGGTGGACTGCTTCTTTTAGTAACTGACAACTTGCCTTGGGACAAGGGAAGGGACTCCTTGAGCAACATGGAGCTTAGGTCATCAAAATTCAACCGCTTACTTGTGACCTAACACCTCAATGCTCAGGAGACCATACCATAATCAAGGTGGGAGCTTCATGATAATCAATGCCAGCTTGAAAGAAGTCAAAGCCGTTCCCGTCGACAATAGCTAGCCATGAAATAACCATAAAAAAGGGTTGCATTGTACTTCCACTTGGAAACTCAAGATTGAACAGTTGCCCAATGAGTGTAACTTCCCTCATCACAGAGTGCCATGCATAAAGGTCCTCTGCTGCACATTGGTTAAAGTCTGCACAGTCCAAGAGAGCTGATGGTGTGGACCAAGACTGAGTGGGCCTTCGAGTCTCGTTCCTCCCATTCTTGGACCTCCTCTTAATCTCTTCCTCTTAATCTGTAGTCCATCTCTTCGGGTTTTCAAGATACTTCGGTTTCTTTTCAAAGCTTTGAACAAGTTCCCAAAGGACTTTGTTAATGAACCAAATGTAAATTGCACATTCCAATGAGCATTATTAGCCATGTTTAGTTTGTGCTCTCTGTTGGTGCATAAAGGATCTATCGAAAAACAACCTTGCGAAAATGTGGATCTATAAAACACTGAACCAACAAACCTCTGCCTAGAAAAGCTTGGATAAATAGCATGGGTGAAGATGGAGCCAACCACATGTGATGAAGGAAAGGGGGGAGTGGCTTTTGATGAAGCTATACACTATCAATACTCCAAGCGACTTAGGACAAATTATAAAATAGAAAAATACCCAAATTTTGCAGCAAGATTACTTTGACCAACCAGAGATCAAATGCCAACTGAACCAGCCAACAAATCGCAGCAGAAAAACAACTAAAATTTACCTACAAACCTTCCAAAAGTATGCAAAAAGGCCCCCCGGCGCGTTTTGGGGGGGATATTGATACCAAATGGTCTGTCAAGTGATTCTTTCAGAGAACCAAGACAAACTTTTCCTCAATGTTGAGCGACTTGAAGTGCAACTTATGCACGCCTTGCCAACATAAAAACAATGTGAATACACCACAAACTATTGCTTGACACCTCCATAAAACCTACCGACAAAATTTTTTCCACTAGATCCGGGTGCCGACAATGGATCTACCCAAAAACCTTCACAAAAGCATCTTGCAAGAATGTAAAAGGGG
The DNA here is from genome assembly GCF_047967505.1 of Dipteris shenzhenensis. Classification (NCBI taxonomy): domain Eukaryota; kingdom Viridiplantae; phylum Streptophyta; class Polypodiopsida; order Gleicheniales; family Dipteridaceae; genus Dipteris; species Dipteris shenzhenensis. Next base: position 33,092,811 of record NC_141609.1, on the reverse strand, counting down.
AGAAAGAGGTATGTGACCTAGTGGGCAAGAGAAAATCACAAATCTTTCTTCATAAAATAGACTTCTATTAAGTAAGAAAGACCAAAGTAGAAGAAGGGTGAACCTAGGAACCATCCAAAGCCTCAATGCATCTTGCTTTCCAAATGTGCCAAGTTGTGAGGCTAGCTATAATCTCCCAAGAGGTGTCCACTGAATCCCTTGCCCTCCTAAAGGGTGCGGTGGGACAACATTTAAAGGGCAAACCTATACAACCTGCCATGTACAGAAAGAGCCCAAGAGAGGTCATGCCTCTCATAAAATAATTGAGGTCTTGAGAGAGAAAGCCAGGCAATAGAACCCCATGTCATAAAGCAAGGGCACCATTTGAAAGAGCAAAATAACATGGCCAACCTTTTTCAAATAATCCTAGCATGCCTGCACTCCGATAAACAATGCTGAATAGTTTCCACTGCAGTCAAACATAAAGGGCATGTAGCATCTACACCTGATCTAGACCTCCAAAGGTTTGCTGCAATTCCACCATTGATTGAAAGCCAAAAAAACATACCGACTTTCCTATTCCTTAGAGACTTCCAGAGCCTCCTCCAAAAATATTTCCGAAGGTCCTCAAAAATCTGAAAATTCTCCCAATGAGGAGTTCTAGAAGGTCCCCAATCCAACTTGGAGAGCTGAAATCTTCTGGCATTGGCCATGGTGTACCTGAAGCACATCATAGACTTTTCATTGTTATCTACATCAATCCATCTCCATTCCCCTGGATCCCATTGTAAAAATTTTATGGGGGTACCCCCATAAAGCCAAAGCCTCCATGAACCTAGGGCAATAAGAAGGGGGTCAGGGTCTATGTACCACTTTGACTCAAGAACATGCTCAACAAGGCCTATAATCCTGACCAGCTAAAAAGGAAAATCCAAAAGTGCATCTTGTGAAGATCTGAGTAGCCTGCCACTAGTCTGCACACCAAACACCAAGCTATTCCCTTGTGAACAAGGAGAGCAATAACCTACAAGGGAACACTCGTGCCTGAGAAGGAACTCATCCAGGGATGAGAAGAGGGAGGAAGGACAATCCTCAGGGATAGCCCTCTCTATCTGCTGAATTCTCCTAGCACTCCCTTTGAGATGATTGACAACTTGAGATTTACACTCTTCAGAAAGTTCCATAAAGGACATCCAAGACCCCATTGTGAAGGCAGGTCCTCTTTCCTAGTCAGAAAGTAGATTGAGTTTGCTACAGGAGGACACTATCATCAAAAGTATCCTAACTTGCCACAATGATTGCAATTCTTATCGAACTTCCCAAATGAAGAGCCCCCTCTATCAAGAGACTTGGGACGTGAAGAACTAGGACTTTTGCCTTTAGATTGTGGATGATTGGTTGGTTTCTTGCCGGGTAAGGCTTTGGATCTTGGGTTGGAATTTTGAAGGAACAACTCTTCTTGGTCCAACACCATTGGGACAAGCTTCTCCCATGTAATAGCATTCATCCTTTCAATGATCAACAAAGAGGAATAAAAAGTGAACTACTTATCTGAGAGGTGAGATAGAAGCATAATTGCCATGTCCTTAGAAGAGATAGCTTTGCCAGCTTGGAGGATTTCTTATTGAAGAGCTTGCATCTTGGGTCTGTGTTACGCTCTAGCCGAGGTAGCATGACCTCGGAAGAATCAGTCGACATTTCCCTTATAGGATCTATCTTTGTAATATATGTGTTTGCGCTTTATGTAAATGATCGGGAGGGATTAATGTCAAGGTCCTAGGTGAGGGCTGATAGCACCAGACTAGATAGGTCTGAGACCAAGGGCCTAGTGCAAAGAATGTGCCTAGGGGCAAGGAATTAAATGCATCCCAAGTGAGGGGTGAAATGTTGCATTAGAAAGGCCCTATATGGATGACATGTGGCATCTAGATCTATCTAGGGAATTGGGGTCTGTCAAGGCTAGAGAGAGAGAATGAAGAAGTGTGGATTTTTACGTGATTTTGTAACTGCTCTCTCTCTCATGCTGGAAGCTTTGGCAGTTTGGCTGGGTGGATAAGAGAGGTGCTACTCCCGTGATCGGAACTAGAGACTAGGATAGAAAAGAGTGGTAACATTTTGGTATCAGAGCGGAAGGTTGGAAGGAAAGGTAGAATCGACGAACGGGCTGTTGGAGCGATTCGTCGAGGGTTGCGACAGTGTGGCGCTCACGTGCGGACCTACGAATTGGCGGGGTGTTGGATTACCTTAAGGGCAAGGGTCCGTCTGACGATCGCGTAAGTGGTATCACGATCGCGTAAGCTGGCATCACGATCGCGTAAGCTGGTATCACCGGACCTGACGGAGCTTCTTTGGAGAGGAAGCGAACGAAGAAATTGCTGACGAGCGACGAAGGATAGCAGATGGCCGACGAGCTTTGTTAAAGCTACGTATTCGGAGCAGATTCGCCATTCTTTTACGTACGTGTCCGAAAAGGGTGCCTAGGCACTCGAAAGATCGCCAGGCGTGGAGTGCAGACCCGTGTCACGACGCCCTTCGTGGTTTTAATGGAGATGTGATAGCAGACAGTCGTGCAGGCTGCAAGCAGCAGAATTCGAATTCCAGGGGGCCTTCTACCTATTTTCCCTTTTGGGTTTGGATCAGAATTCGTAGACCAGGAAGGCTCTTTGTCATTTCTGTTGATTCTATGTTTTTTTTCCCTGGTTTAGTTGCTGATACTCCGTTTGCGTGAATAGCGACAAGTATGCATAGAATATGATGCTGTAACAAGGACAGATTGTGTTGAGACTATGCCGGTATACTTGAGTTATTTGCAGAAATTTCCCTAGTATAGGGAAAGGCGGGATTGAATATATATGCCTGTGTCAAATACGTAATTAGTGTGCATGTCAGGTTGCAGGAATTCCCTAGTATAGGGAATTGTGTTCAGAGTGTCAGTTTGTGATTACAGTGTTCGAAGGGTGTTTTTTTTTTAAAAAAAAAAAAAAAAAAAAAACCCCAAAACAATACACCTACTGAACAAATGGAAGCAGAAGAAGGAGCTTCCAGGAGGGACCCTGGTGAATCAGGAGTCCGGCCGACCCAGCAGGGATCGCGCCCAGTAGCTCACACTTTATCTGGCAGAATTGCATTGCTGGAAGATGCCTTGCAACAGTTGTTAGCGCAGCAATTACAAGCTAATGCAGGGCAGTCCGAGCTTAGGAGAGCGATACATAGTATGTCTGCCAGACCTTCTCGAGAGGAGAAGGGAAAGGCTCCAATGGAACCGGAGTCTAGTGTCCATACGGTCGAGCCTAGGAAGGCTAAAGTGCCCATTATTGCCAATTACAGACCGGAAAAGTATTCTGGTCGGATGAACGACCGTAGCTCCGATGTCATTGAGACCTGGCTACACAAATGGGACGAGGCGTTCGCCATTTGTGAGATCAGAAATGACATCAAAAAGATCCGCGAGGCCACCCACATGTTCAGTGAGGCAGCGGACCGGTGGTGGATTAAACAACAAAAGGATGGCATAGCATCCACTACCTGGGAGGGGTTTAAAAGAGAGTTCAGGAAACACTTCTTACCTCCTGACGAGGCATCCCGAGCTTGGGATCAATATAGGAACCTGCGTCAGAGAAATTTATCAGTGGCAGAATACACTGATAAGTTTCGAGAGAGTGTAATGAAGGTTGACGAACCCCTGCCTCAATCAATCCAAGTGAAAGATTTCATATTTGGATTGAATGACCGAATAAAAATGGAAGTTCGGGCTAAGTACGCGAACACGCTAGATGATGCAATAGCTATAGCCCTGAACTACGAGGATGCCAAGGGCAGCAAGCCAAGTGGGTTTGCACAGGTCGGAACCCAGTATGGGTATCCGAAGAAATCTGGGTTTAAGAAGAAGTGGACTAGTAAAGGGAGTGGTTCGCAGCCGAGTGGTCAAGCCAAGCAGGCGAGACCGGCTGAAACTCCTAAACCAAGTACCACCATTGGAGTGAAGAGAAAAGTAACTCCAATGGCAGCCCGGGCTTGGTCTAAGTCTCCCTTGAACCCAGAACAAAGGGAAAAAGCGAGGAGAGAAGGCTTATGCTTTGGTTGCCTTCAACCTCATCAGTGGAGAGATTGTCCACGTAATAAAGATCGTCGGATGGCTGAGATGGTGATCTCAGAGTGCGACGTGGAGATGCAGGAAGTCCCAGAGCGGAAGAGATGCAGATTCAGCTAGCAGGATCTTCTCAGAGGTTAGTACCTTGTTTGTTATGTGTGTCTGTTGCTAAGTTAGTGACGAGTGCACCTGATAACATCCTATCTAAGCCCGCAGCAACGGGGTATACAGCCTTCAATGATACGGAGTTAATTAAAATGAAAGGGCAAGTGGCCAGTCATGATGTCATTGTGTTGTTTGACTCCGCGTCAACTCACAATGTGATTAACTCCACGCTCGTAAAGAGGCTGAAATTAAAGACAAGTCCATCTGACTATGCGTATACAGTCAGAATGGCAGATGGAAGTTCAACTGAAGTATGGGACCGAAGGGTTACCCAGTTGGAGCTTCGGATTCAGGACTATGCTGAGAAGCTTGATTTTGAAATGACCAAGCTTGCTCATGCGGATATAGCCCTGGGAATGGCGTGGCATTCTAGTAAGAATCCAGCCATTGATTGGAAAAAGCACGTATATCAATTCAAGATGAATGATGTGCTTTATGTCTTGCGAGGTGAAAAAGATATACCTCAGGGACCGTTGGTTTCCGTGATGGAAATCAGAAAGGCTCAAGTAGAGTTTTTATACCTTTGCACCGCATCGGTAGAGTCGGTGGATGAGTCTTCGACTAGCACTGATGTTACGCAAAGTGGTGAGATAGCCAAGCTGGCTAATCTTATAACAGAGGAGTTCTCTGAATGTTTTAGGGATGAACTACCTTATGGGTTACCTCCAGAGCGGAAAGTTCAGCATAAGATTGAACTGATCCCGGAGGCAGAACCTGTAAATAGACCTCCCTATAGAATGAGTTTTACTGAAGAAGCGGAGGTGCGTAGGCAACTGGAAGAATACCTCAAGCTGGGGCAGATTCAACCAAGTTTCTCACCTTTTGCTTCGCCAGTGATATTAAAGAGGAAAAAGGATGATACGTTTCGTCTCTGTATAGATTACAGAGCATTGAATAATATCACTGTTAAGCACAGGTATCCGATGGCTCGGATTGATGATTTGCTAGATGCATTACATGGAGCCGTGATTTTCAGCAAGATAGATCTTAAGTGCGGCTATCATCAGATCCGGATTAGAGCCGAGGATGTGCATAAAACCGCTTTTAGAAGCAGGTTTGGTCATTATGAGTTTTTGGTAATGCCCTTCGGACTTACCAATGCTCCAGCGACCTTCGTCATGCTTATGAACGATTTACTACGTCCGTATATCGGAAAGTTCGTAGTACATTTTATTGACGACATTTTGATATTCAGTAAAAGTCTTACTGAACATCGTGAACACTTAAGGATAGTGTTCAGTACTTTGAGGAAAGCCAGTCTTTATGTGAATAAAAAGAAAACTATACTGTGTATGGTTAGGCTTGAGTATCTAGGGTTCATAATTACTCCACAGGGGGTAGAAATGGATCCGAAGAAAGTGGCTGCGATACTAACTTGGCCAATCCCTCAGAGTCTGACCGCGTTGCGATCATTCTTGGGATTTGTCCAGTTTTATAGAAGGCATATCAAAGGATATTCCGGAATAGTATCGCCATTGACTGATCTGACCTCAGATAAAGTACCTTTTATTTGGGGACAGAATCAACAAGAAAGTTTTAACACCATAAAACAAGCTGTGGTCTCAGGACCGGTGTTAAAGATAGTTGATCCCCAGAAACCGTTGTTCCTAGAAACCGATGCAAGTGGCATTGCGGTAGGAGCAGTCCTCCTTCAAGAGGGAAGGCCAGTAGCCTTTGAAAGCAAGAAACTTTCTCCCTCTCAAAGGAATTGGCCAACTCATGAATTGGAGTTGTATGCAGTTATCCATGCTTTGAAAACATGGAGGCATTATCTGTATGGTTCAGAGTTTTATGTGGATGTGGATCATGATACTCTGAAACATTTCTGTAAACAGCCTGACTTGAGGGGCCGCCAAGCTAGGTGGGCAGAGCTCATGCAGGAGTTTAATCTAACGATTCGGTACCGAAGAGGAAAAGACAATAAGGTAGCTGATGCGTTGTCTCGCATTATGCACAACCTGAGTTTCACGGTATTAGAGAGTGCTCTAATGACCGAGATCAGAGAAACTCAGAAGGTGGACGAGTTTGTCCAGAGCTTATGGCCTAAGGCTCATGTGTTAAAACCCGGGGAAAATGAAAAGGATGACCTGGCATCCAGAAAAGGCCAAACTTATGCAAGATATACCATAAGGGATGGTATGCTAGTTAGAAATGGCAAGGTTATAGTACCTGGTCAGAATGATCTCAGGCAGAGAGTCATTCGACAATGCCATGATAGCCCGTGTGCGGGACATCCAGGAGTCGAGAAGACATATGATCTCGTGAAGCGAGATTTCTTTTGGCCAAAGATGAAAAAGCATATTCATGAATATGTGACACGGTGTTTCTCGTGTCAAGTAAGTAAGGCCGAGCGGGTGAAGCCACCCGGACTTTTACAGCCCTTGGAAATACCACTAAGTAAGTGGGAGAGCATTTCCATGGACTTTATTGTAGGGTTACCTGCAACACAAGGAGGGTATAATTCTATCCTTGTGGTGGTTGATCGTCTAACCAAGATGGCTCACTTCATTCCGACTAGAGAGTCTGTTAGTGCCCCGCAAGTAGCGGAATTGTTTATTAGACATATATTTCGTCTGCATGGATTGCCTAGATCCATAGTGTCAGACAGAGATGTCAGGTTTACCGGTCACTTTTGGACAGCGGTATTTGAGACACTAAGGACTGAGTTGGGAATGAGTAGTGGGGACCATCCTGAGACGGATGGTCAGACGGAGAGAGTCAACCAGACTTTAGAGGATATGCTAAGGGCATATGTGTCATTGAGGCAACATACATGGGACAAGTGGTTGCCATTGTTGGAGTTTGCCTACAATGATCGGAAACATTCATCTACTGGGTTCAGTCCGTTTGAGCTGAACTATGGTTATAGGCCAGCCAATCCAACTATAGTTGGAGTACCTCAGAAAGTGCCTAGTGCCGCGAACTTTGTAGTTCAGATGCGGGAGATGCTAGCACTTGCGAGAGCTAATATCCGTCAGGCTATGGATAGAGCCAAGGTGTATGCGGATGAAAATCGGTCTATAAGAGTATTTGAAGAAGGAGAAAAAGTTTTTCTCAGAATTCCTTCGCACTCGAAGTCGTTGACTTCAGGAGAGTGTGCAAAGTTATCACCTCGATACTGTGGGCCGTGGTTAATTCTAAAGAGAATAGGCAGTGTAGCCTATAAATTAGAATTGCCACAGGGGTGTAAGGTGCACCCGGTTTTTCATGTTTCACGTTTAAAGAAATTTTTACATACTGGTGACTCACTAATCGAAGGTGTGGTTTTGTTTCAGGAGATAGAGGATATTGCAAGGCGCAAACCAACAAGAATCCTGGACCGAGGAACAATGCAAATACGAAATCGGAAGATACCCACAGTGTTGGTTGCATGGCATGGTCAGCCTCTATCGGAAGCTACCTGGGAATCCGTATATCAGTTGCGGAGAGTGTTCCCAGACTTTATCATCGAGGACGCTGATGTCTGAAGAGGGAAGGAATGTTACGCTCTAGCCGAGGTAGCATGACCTCGGAAGAATCAGTCGACATTTCCCTTATAGGATCTATCTTTGTAATATATGTGTTTGCGCTTTATGTAAATGATCGGGAGGGATTAATGTCAAGGTCCTAGGTGAGGGCTGATAGCACCAGACTAGATAGGTCTGAGACCAAGGGCCTAGTGCAAAGAATGTGCCTAGGGGCAAGGAATTAAATGCATCCCAAGTGAGGGGTGAAATGTTGCATTAGAAAGGCCCTATATGGATGACATGTGGCATCTAGATCTATCTAGGGAATTGGGGTCTGTCAAGGCTTGAGAGAGAGAATGAAGAAGTGTGGATTTTTACGTGATTTTGTAACTGCTCTCTCTCTCATGCTGGAAGCTTTGGCAGTTTGGCTGGGTGGATAAGAGAGGTGCTACTCCCGTGATCGGAACTAGAGACTAGGATAGAAAAGAGTGGTAACAGTCTGCATGTCTTAAGATGAAGTTGATGCAAGTAAAGCTCCAAGGCAAGCCTTTTCATGGGCATAACATGATCATAGAGGAAGGAAAGATGTTACCATATACCATCGCGTGGAAGAAAGCTCATCATCAGGATCAAGATGAGGAACCTTCTAAGAGCTCTGCTCGTCAAGGTCATAAGACTCTAGGACTGACTGCATCATCACCTTCTAGATTCCATAGTTGATACCATCCAGCTTGCAATCCTAAGGGAAGGTAGGAAGGGTGAGAATACTCGTGAGCTTGTCCTCAGAGAGAAACTCGAGAAAGAAGTTGAAAGCACTAGACTAATCATCAAAAAAGAAATCGAAAGCATCACACTTGGAGGTTTCACCTTCTTTCGCCATGAAGAGAATAGAAGAGAAAGAGAGAGTGGGAAAAGAAGAAGAGGCTACCGATAAAAGAAACCTAGGAGTGCCTGAACAAGATCTGTTGTAAATCGGCTCGATAGGGAGTGGACGGAGGGGGCATTGCAATGTCTTCGTATCGCAATAGCAACAAGAGCTGGAGCCAAGGAGCCAACAGAAAACTATCAAGTAAATCTTGGATAAAGGCACATGGGTGAAGATAGTAGGAGCCAACCCGATACATGATGAAGGAAGGGGAGGAGTGGCTCTTGATGAAGCAATAGGTTGTCCATAGCCCGAGTGACTTGGTCACAAAAAAAACCTATAAATTTCTTGCCAACTAAGAGACGCAAAGAGATGGCCTGCTGAGCAAGAGAACCGAGAGCTAGATCTGAGCAGATGGAAGAGAGATCAAGGCTGCCAACAAAGAGAAAGCAACGACGCTGAATGTACTAGTAACCATAGAGTTAAAAGAGGAAATCTCACACATATTCCTGTGTCAGGGAGCAATGTGGCACATTTACTGAATAATAGTTCACACTAGTAAATTTTTGAGAACCTAGGATTGGTCCTTGTTTTCGCATTTCACTACCCATGGGATGATGTGGCATTTTAGTCCACAACCATGGTTCTTTGTTCATATTGATGAGCTTTGGGAAAGAGTACTTACTATCCCACCAGTTGTATGCTTAGTTATGAATTGAATATATTATCATTTTTAAAACAAAAAACCCAGGATAATGTTAGACAAAGGAACATCAGAAAAGCATTACATGGCAAGGCATAAAAAAAGGGCACAAAGGGGGCAGCAAATATTCCCATACAAAAAACCAAAGGCCACTACCAAACTTGGCCAATCAGCCAGCCTGTGGATATATGTAGTCGTCTCCAGTTTGTCTCATCTACATAGAGGCACAGAAGTGGCCCCCACAAAAGTATGCATACATTTGTACGTATACAAAAGTAAGCATACAATTGTGTGAAAAAAAGCCTGCCGAGCTGGCTAGCCCAACATGTCATGAACAGCTGATCCTGGGTTCAAATCACATAAATTTGTTTTAGACATATGTATGTGTACATAATATGTATGTGTACTTATGTACACACATACTTTTGTCATGTAGTGACTTTGTGACCCGCCAGCTAGAATAGGACAAAGCTGAGACAACTAGATTTATCCTCAGCCAATCAGCTGTCTAAATTGACTGATTGTAGTGACTTTGTGGCCCTCCAGCTAGAATAGGACAAAGCTGAGACAACTAGATTTATCCTCAGCCAATCAGCTGTCTAAAGTGACTGACTGACCATACAAAAAAATAAAGGTTACTACCAAATTTGGCCAATCAACCGTCTAAGGTCGCCAACCTAAAAAAGTTGACTTGGGCCAGCCTAAGTAGTTCTATAGCATATATCAATCAGGAAAGTTTGGGGCTGATCTGGCCAACCCTCTACCAGCCCTGGTCAACCTATATAAACCATCTCTCCCTCCTCTTTTGGGCATTCAGCCATTTGCACCAAACACCTCCAATGCTGTGCCACCTCATCCACCGCTTCTGCAGATCTCCATCATTGCCTCCTCTCCCTCCTCTTTTGGGCATTCAGCCATTTGCACCTAACACCTCTAATGCTGTGCCACCTCATCCACCACTTCTGCAGATCTGCATCATAGCCTACATATACTGCAGCAAGCTTCTGTTCCCATTGACACCTAGTTGAAGCATTATCAGATCTCAGTTTTCATTGCCACATTTGGGCAAGATTCTTACACAGCAGCAGCACACATACCACAGGAACATTGAATTGGCATTCATTTGCAGCATTCTTTTGTTGTTATCTCACACATCATTAGCCCACGTACAGCAATAGCCTCAGTTGTTGTGCCCACAAAGTTCCATCTTTGTAGCTCTTGGATTCACATTGTGGTAAAGGTCAATGGCTGGAGTTCTTTACCCACTTTGGGCATGTATCTAACATAGATATACTATTCATTGGTATTTCATTTCACTTTTAGACTGTTCCACATTCTGTCCATTTCTCCAAAGAAAAGAGCAGATAGTTCTCCATCTTGAAGGAGGAGCCCTCAATGGGTATCCAGGACCCAATCTGGAGTTCATCTCACATCATCTATCTGCCTTTCTTACACTCTTTTCCTTTTCGTGGGATCCTCCATGGGTATCTAGGATGCAATCTGGTGTTTCTCACATTGTCTTTCTACCTTTCCTACACTTTTCGTGGATTGCATTGGATGGCCCAACACAATTGAGTGTGTTGCAGACAACGCAGAAGGCGAACTCAGTCACAGGAACAGAGAAGGAGATCACAGTTGAGTTTTTTGCAGAACATTTTTTGTTGGCAAATACAGGGGAGACTACTTGGGACAAAGCAACAGACGATGTTATGCAAGCAGAATTTGGGAGATCTGAAACAACAAAGGGATATTATGTTTTGAAGAATGCTGCTAAGGTTTAGAGAAGGTCTTGATCGTGTATCATACGATCTACCCATTGCTAAGTGTTTCCCACAACATCCCCACCGCTTGCTAAGCATTAATGAAACCAAATATGACAAACCCTCACGTTTCTCACCTAGACATCTCACCCACATTCAAACATCTCATCTTTCACTGTGGACTTGGTCTTGGTCTTCAGCTTCCCATCCTTCCACCTCACCCTAAAGGTCATCAAGTCTTACCTTCTCAAGTTTTGCCACATTACAGCACTCACCCTTGTCCTCCACAATTGCACTTTTCCTAGCTTTTACTCTTAACACCACACCCTTCACCTAGATGTAGACTTATAGACTTCTCATCCTCACCCTAGACCTGGGCTTCAACTTTAACTGTCTCAAGTTTTGTTTCTATGACCTTGGAGATCTACTCCAACTCTAACATCCTTGAAACATTCACCTCTAACCCTCTTAACAAAAACGGTACATTCTCACCTCGAAGTTGAGCTTATCATCCTTCCCCCTCACCTTGGAGGTCTACCCCAACTCTGACCTCCTTGAAACATTTGCAATTGTTAGTGTTCCTACATTCTACAACTTTGCATATATCTTTTGACTTGTTAAACGCGTGGACATCCAAGATAAATAAAATCCAAAGACTCTGCATCCACACCAAAATGTCTTATGAGACAGACGTTAGAATGTTCAGAAATCAGAAAACAAGTCAAACTACTCAAGCGATCACAGTAAAGGAAAAGACGACCTTGGCGACAGCTGAACATGCAAAAGTACTGAAATAGCTATTTTTTGTGTTTGAACAAGCCTTGGGTGATTGATATTGATGGAAGTGTAGCTGGTCGCAGCCTTGTTTTCTGAGAGTAACGTTCACGGCCCAAATCTAAGATAGCTTATCTGTCCCTAATGGCCAGCGTTCCGAACTTGTGCACCAGCATTGCAACTCTTCTAATCTTCTTGACACTCATCCCCCCGCAAACCTCCGATTCTAGATGTGCGATCAACGCGGAGAAGTCTGTCTCACCACACATCACCATAAAACGCCCATTAGTTATGCCTTTATTTTGAGGATTTTGAAAGAAACTAACGTCGGCTTGGGTATCACGCTCACCTCTGAACGTCTTCAGGCATTTGTGGCATCGGAATTCCGAGCTTTCGTGAACACTGGAGTTCAGATGCTGATTAAGGCTCTGCAAGAACTGAAAACACCTTGAACACAGGGGACATACATAGTCTTCACCATCGAAAGTTGCTTCCGTTGCAATGATATTTGTTCGCAACGGTACGTCTTCCCTGCAAGACAGCGACAGTCGCGAGCTTGAGGCTGACAGATTAGCTTAGGACCCAGCACAGTACACAGATTCAAGCACATACCTGCCACTATCACGCCAGCCTATGCGAGGAACTGTCAAGAGATTCCCCTTGCCAGAAATCTCCTCCCAACGTCGGACAGACTGCACTATTTGTTTATGGGTAACGTTAACGCATTTACCATTCTCTACCTGAACAAGCGGACAATAACGATTCGTTACCAGAACAAGCCGACAATATTTAGCAAAACAATGAAGGCAAGCAATGCACGCAAACACAATGAACAAATGCAACAGCAACGACGAACATGTTTAGTGAGGGCGGAAGCGGATACGAAAGAGGAGGAGCAACGAGGGCAACGGATATCTTTGGGTTGGTGGATGCTAGAGGCGAGGTGGTTACGAAGAGCGTTAGCATCAATAAAATCACGGCGGCAATCGGAGCAGTAATTGTGTCTGGAAGAATTTTGGAGATGAGAGAGCAGGGCTTGGTAAGACGTGAAGCAGCGATCGCACGAGTCGCACTCGTAGTCATCAGACGTCGACGAGGAAGCCATGCAGCACACATCCAGACTACCACGCTGAATTGATAAAGCAGTCTTTTTTATAGGACCGCGGCAATGACACCTACTCCACTCGTAAACATCTTTACTCTTCATTATTCCTGCCTGCATTCATCGTCATTTGTAGTTTTACTTAAGTACTCTTCATTCCCTTTGACTCTTCCATGTTCTCAAGACGTATCATATCATACTATATATCATATAGCATATAGCACTACTTGGTATGTATATTCATTCTTGGCATGCAAGTGGCTATTTCACGGCCACACATAGTAATAGGGGAGCCACCGAGGATGCCCCTCCTCTTGGGCACCTTCGGATGTACACATGCGAGGCAACATGTCCATAGGACCGACGCAAGTGATCGTCAAGTGGGGGAAAGTGGCACATATGTGGCATACACATCGCGCCTTTCATCCTCTTCACTTAAAGGTGCCTTCAAGATTCCAAATGTGTAAATGTAACCACACTTAACCACTTGAAAAACAATGATATTATAAATAGTTGAAGCAATTGTATTGAATATTGCAACTGCCAAAAACAATTACAAAAGCCAAGTCACGATGCAGCGTCGACTTAGATTGAGCTCTCTATCACCCAGCCAAATCTCGAGAACCCAGTCTTCTGCTCATAAAGGCAGACTTGAGTATTCTTGGCCTCACACATGCAAGCTACTACTACCTCACACACTAACTTCCTAAAGCTACTACAATGCAATCACATAATACACAATACAATTCTATCTCTTCTCTTCTATTCACTTTGCTTCCTAGTTAGTATGATTTGAGCGGTTGCAACCTTATTTGTACCACACTTCTACCTCTTGCCTACTTCCTGAGGTTGTCCATTGGGACATAGCCACTAAATCCTCTTGGTCTTGACTCTTAACTCATCGATCTTGCTTCATTGCTATCTCTTATTTGCTTGCTTAACTGACTTCTATCCTTTAGTTGTTCCATTGTCCTGCTTATCACACTCATTCCTTGGTATCTCAAATGCTATCATGCCACTCGCACTTAACTACCCAATCTCTGTGTGTCCTTGGTGTGCTTGGTCACATGCCTTGTTCACATTTCGCCTCGAAATGTACTTGGTTCCATGTCCTGGTGGGGAATATTAGATAGAGAAATCTAGATCAAAACGTTATGTCATCCCAACCAATCTTACTTTTGATTTTGAAGTTTCTATAGCTTTTGTAGATTGAGATTCTTTGACCGCACAGCTATTTCCTATCAACGATACTCCTAGCAGCCATTCTTCAAATGAACGTGGCCAAGTAGATTTTTGCTTTGGCCTTTTCCAACACATGGGCAAAGGAGGAATGTCCATGGGAACGACATGCTATTATGAGGCAAGTTCATCCTCTAGCAACATTGTCTAAAGATGGGGGATACCTTGGATCACCCTAGGGGATGGACAAGGATGGAGCTCAATGGTGTCCACTACCCCAAAGCTTGAACTTTCTCCTTCCACATTCCATTGACTGGTTGGAGACAAGTTGTGTGGGTCTCTCTAAGCATCTTCAATTGGCATTCTTTCATCAATCTCGATGGGTCTAGTAAAAGTGGAGGGCAATTACACACTTGACATTGCACTTTATAGGAAGCAATAGACTCAATGGTAGTGTTCCGCAACAAGTGCTCCAAATATCTTAGCATATTGGTGTAGTAACCTGGTGGGGTCTCGACATTAGGCTTTGGTATCTCCTATGTTCTTGACACAATATGTTGTTGTTCAAGTGCGCACTCTATCCATTGCCTTTGTGCTTGAGCCCATATTACCTCATGAAATTCTTGATGAGCCTTTCCTAAAGTACTATGCCCAAAGGGCTTGCAATAATTAGATTGGCAAAGGCCACTACAACTTGTTGCATTATTTCATATTGCTCTTTTAACATGATATACTTGGTCTAAAAAATGTAGATATCAAGGATCTTGTCCTTTAGCTCAGCTCCCAAATATGGCACTACTAGAGCAACATCCCTAAGTAGAGCATCTCTTATCCCTAGATCCAGATTGCTTAATGGTGTCATCTATGTGTCAACTTCCACAAAACTTGGCTATTCAAAACAAATATGGGTCTCAACCTAGGCAAAAATAATGCTTACAGACTCTGTTCCTTGGGAACCACCCTTATATATGAGCTAATTGTGTGAGGGTGTAGTTGAGCTCTTCTTACACATTAGCGTCCTTTTGTTGTTTGTGACCAATGTGGACCTAGTACATGTGCTTGTTTCACTCTTGGCCTTGGGATTGGGTGTTGGTGCCAACTAGGCTAGAAGGGGTTGGTCATCCGATAGCCTAGGAACCTTGGCTGAACTTTTGGACTTGATCCTCGCCCAAGCCTTCATGCTAAAGAGGATGAACTATATATGTTTCCACTTGGTGAGTTTATCGTGTGGCAATTTCCTATTCTCCTCTTTTAATACTTCCCTACACTTGACTTTTGAATCCAAGGTAGCTACACTTTGTCGAAGTTTCACAATTTTTGTTTGTTGTGAACTTGTTTGGCTCATTCTATGTTTGGTGTAGATCACCTTACGGTTTGTAGACTCTTCCCAAATCTATCTAAGTTATGTTGCTCACCTTAGCAACCTTGTTGCTCATATTGATCAAGCAACATTTGACATTCCTTGTGCAATTCTACATACATTTGGTCTTACTCATTCAATTGTGTGAAGCAAAAAGTCTGCATATCTACAGTGAACAGTAGAGAGAACTGCATCTTCAAGAGACTTCATCCATGCTTTCATAAAACTTTATTATGTAACAAGCTAAGGGCACATCTAAAGTTTGTTGGGCCATGTCCTAATAGTTTCTTCCTCCTTGAAAAGGGGCAATGGTCCACTAGTGAGGGTGCCACTAAGAAAGCAAATTCTTTATCTACTTTCTCCTTACCCTTACTTGACTCCACATCCTAATGAACTGGATTGACAAGCTCCTTGGTGCTCGCCCTCTACTATTACGGCTTTGGATATTGCTACTTGGGCGTCTCTCCTTCCTCAATATGCTTGGCAACCTTTTAATTGTCTTCTATGGTTTTATGTTTGCCCTCTTGGACTGGCTTGTGTCTATTCATCTATGAAGAATCACCATTGTGTACATTTGGACTTAGGGTGCATCTAGGCTGGTGTATGTACCTTGTTCCTCTTCTTCCTTGGTCAAATGATTAGTCTTTGTCTTGGAAGAGAGTTTGGCGTTGGCTTTCTCCATCTTCCTAGCTCACCATTTTTCCTGATGCTCCGAGATTCCCCTAGGTGCAATGCTTCTGCACTTAATGTGGGCTCCTTCCTTGGTGTCAATAGTTGTTGGCCATGGGACTTGTCTTGTTGTAAACGGATGTTGGATCATATAAAGATGACTTTGAAGCTTGGAACTTGCTTTATCTTTATTAGAGCAATAGCCTACAATTGAGATCCAAAAAACCACTCTATTGATTGTTTGTCCTCCCAAGCAACAATGGTGCAAGATACGTATGTCCTTGGCACTATTCCTATGCTCTTTTTTAAACCAATATACTCCAACAAAAATTTGAAGTAATCTACATTCATACTGATGGTATATCCCTGACTAGGCTTGAACCCAAAAACTATTTTGATGAAAGCATGATCGATCTGCATCCTCTCCCATTGTCTAGCAAGGTATGGTCTTGAGGTGAATAATATGCTATAAGTTCATTTGCAACTTCCAAAATCCATGTCTTATTTCATGGGAGAGTGACAAAAGCGTCCAATTTGTTTCACTTCCAAAAACTATTGCGATGTATTGCTAGGGCTAATGGGATGATGGAGTTGTAGTTTGCTCATGCGTTCACAAGCAAACTGCATCATTGAAGATGGTGAAGGAGAGTGTGTATCAAACAAGTGCTTGAGGTAGGAGAAGAAGAGTGTGACGGTGTAGACATTGTTATAAGGGTAGAGAGTTGATAGCAAGTGAGGAAGTAGGAAGCAAATAGTTTGGGGAGGTAGAAGGCAGGATGTGGTAGTATGGAAGAGGTCGTGGAGGTGGTAATCATAGATTTTCATGCATACTCATGCATGCAATAATATTCTATGGTACACCAAGTGTTCTTGGTGAAAGCATTAGCCATTAATGCAACTTTACTTCCATTAAGACATGAGTATTTGCTAACTTTGATTTGATGGCTATTTCCTTATGTGGCTCTACTACATGTAACTACGCTTGTCCTTTGGCCACTTGGCTACCTCCCCTAAGTGAACTTTAATTACCTTGACTTTAGATTGGTGTATCCAAGTATCTTCTTCCACCTTTACCTAGATTTTATAGGGTTTTACCTTGCTTCCATTGATAGTGATAGGGATTACATGGCCTTATAAGTCTTTGAGCTCTATTGTCCCCTTTCTAATGCACTTTGCTCAATCTGTATGGCCCGCCCAATCTAGCCAATTTTCACATTTGTATTTAATGGTCTTGGCTCGGTATCATCATATAACATGTGCATTCCTTCCCTCAGATAATTCTATTCTATGTGCTGGTCATGCTAGGATTTTTGGCATTAGTGAACTACTTGTAAACACGAAGTAGCTCCAATTCAGACCTCATCCAAGTCTACTAATTGATGCAATCGCCTATCTAGAGGGGTTTCACCTAAAATATATGTAAGCTACCACATGAGTTCAAATGAAGGGGGTTCTAAATTCAATATTTAAGATACATTTACAAGTTTACATATATAAAAGGGCATTTTTAATCAAACTAAAAAAAAACCCATATGTTTATAAATGTAAAGGACAAATGTAAAGGACAAATCCCATAAATGTAAAGGACAAATATGCAACAAACAATGACATTTATATGTCCCACCTATACATTTACTAAATCATTTTGCATAGTGTCATCCTTGCTATGCAACATCACCCACATCTAAGTAAGCTTCTCATGCCTTCAATCTAGTGCTTAGTGCAAATAGAGCCCCATCTACATATATTTATATTAAAATGTGTATACATATACATATATATGTATATTGTGTGTGTGTGTGTGTACATATATGTGAATTCTACGCACTTACCTATTGTATTTTGTCAGACCATCTCCTCTATCTTACGAGAAATCCAATTGATATACAAAACCCAACCACTAGCCTGCTTTTGTTTGCAATGTCTCCTTACTCAAAGATTCTTGGTTGAAGAAGAGGACTGGGCAAGTTATCCTTTTCTTCCATGCTCATGAATGCACTCATCTTCTACTAGCATTGGTTCTTATTGACGTGTCTAGATGTTCTAGTGTCATTGGCGCACAAGGTTGAATGACGGTCCTAAAGAGATCTCTTCCAAAGTTTGGTTCTTCTCTGAAAAATGCAAACCCCATGTCAAATAGATCTTGTAGGGCACTAGTGTCCCACTACACATCAAGATTTAAAATCTAAGAGGTAGGTGTTGATTAGTGTCATTGGTATTCATATGACCCCGAGAAGGAGGAGCCCTTTCGTTAATGATCTTTTCATTCAAGAGGTCTTGAAAATTGGAATTTGTGATTTCAAATTTGAAGACACAAAGGCCTGATTGCAATTTTGGAAGATGATAATGTCAAGGTTTCTAAGGGCACAATTTTATGGCTTCATGGAAAATTATGATTGGTGCAAGAAAGATCTTGCATTTTTTGCTGGATAAAAGCACATGCATGTGCATGTGTTATGCCTTCACATCAAGAAGAGCATATTATGCCACAACTGGGGGCCTACATCCACTTAAGTGAACATAGGACCTGCATAAGAGCTTTGTGGGGAAAACTAGCATTTTCCCTATAAGGAGACGCTATGCGCCCTGCTACAAAAAGCGAGAAAAAATGCCCCAAAGAAGTGCTACACCGTCCACTTTCAAAGTGGTACAATCAAATTTAGAGATCTTACCTTATTAGACACGTCTAGCATATTTCTTCACCATGGGCGGGGTCAATAAAACTAGTCCCATCTAGTTCACCACCATGAGATTTGACAGTTACTCCTACTTGTTCAACATTGTATTCTAATTCAGCCCATCACAAAGGATGGTGAGGAGCCAACCTTAGAAACTTGGCTTGCTTGTTGCGATACAAGGATAGACCATTGGGGTCAATGGATTTTTATAGCAAGAGACCATGGCTTTGTTCCAAATGTAAATCTGTCAAAGGCTACCACATCAAGCACGAAGGCTAAAGGAGGAGGCATAGAAAAATTTCTTTATGTGATGCCTTTGCATTAAAATTGTACTTCAAAAAATGCAAAGTACAATGAATATCTTTTAGGAAATAATGTTTGCTTAGGTACCACCTTAAAAAGGCTCCAAGAGTGATTCATGAGATTTAGATATTTGCCTACACCACCAAGGCAAAATGTTGGTGGATGGGTGGATACTATATTTGATGAATATAGATTGACATCAAAGACAACCACTAAGGTTAATAACAATGAGAGGATTTTGAGGTGTGGAAAAAGTGTATAAGACCCCCACATCATAAATGAAAGGGATAGCCTCTGCCTTCAGTGTGTGTGTATGTCTGTAATAAACCCATACGGTGAGAGCAAAGAGAAGACTAGACAAAATGGGAATCTTATCGGGGTGCAGTATTGCAAAGAGATCATGGTTGATGATGAAACCTAGGCAATACAACATACAAAACCACAAAGCATGGATACATGCTTTAGTTTCATGAAGTTCATGGTTTGGTATGGAGTCTTAATAAATGATACAAGAAGGGAATATTTGGTTAGTCTCCTAGCTCTATGATTGAACTATAGAGGCGAGCTTATCAAAATGGCATTTATTTTGGCTTTGCAAATATGATGTGTCACATATGCAAAATATAGATATTTTGAGGGTTCACAGGACACGGTGTAAATTTTACAATGGCTATGAAATGTTCTCGTGTTCAAGCTAGCTTTGCATTTGAGGATGATGTGAATGATGTGGGCTTATTTCATAGCACAATTCGTGTTTCAATTATTGGTGTAGGAGATGAGATGATGCTTGCAAATTTAAAAAAAAAAAACTTATGCATTGATTTCTATCTTTAAGCTATAGATGTTCTTTTATCATAAATTAGTCAAGCAATACTTGGCATCCAGCCTTCAAATTTGAAGAGATTTTTAATCATTACATGAAAATTGACATATTTGAATTATTTAATTTAGAGCTTCCATTAAATTGTCAAACATATCTTTTAAAATGTGTTTACTATTTGCATCCAACTGTAACTTTAACGTTGCCATTCAATTGTGAAGCTCAATTTTAAGCAATGTGTTTACTGCTACCATTGTTGATAGATGGTAATATTTTACAACTTATTACTAATTTCATTACTTATGCCATGTGATTTCTCAAGACAAGGTAGCCTCTATCATGATAGTTTACCATAAGGCATGATTTGCAATCAACCATCCTCTTAAAAGTTATATATTCATTTCTAGTTGATGTAAGTAGTTGTCTATGTTAGAGATCATTGCCTCACATGTGAGCCCACATATGAGGAGGAAAATGGGGTAGGTGATAGATTACATTCAGTCTTCTTACCATAGCTGAATGATGAAGTCATTTTTTGCCTTCTCATCCAAGTTAAAGTACAATGAGGTATTTGGCTTTCTCACCAAAAGTCGAATGATGAAGGCATATTCATCCTTATCAAAGAAGCCAAATTATTTGGATGACAACTAAACTAGATTGGGTTTTAGTAGAGCATGAGTTCTAAGTTGGTGGACGTGGATAAGAGATAACCTTGCCAACATCCTAAAGATGAATAAGGAGTGATTTGAGAATAACCTCCTTACACGTTATCTAGATTGGGTTTTAGCAGAGCATGAGTTCTAAGTTGGTGGACCTGGATAAGAGGTAACCTTGCTAACATCCTAAAGACTAATAAGGAGTGATTTGAGAATGATTATCCAGCTATGGGGAAAACCTTTTGTTGAGCTTTTTTTAAAGGCTCCAAATTTGTGTGAGTTTTTCCAAGCAAACACTATAATGCCAAAAAATTACTTGAGTACTTCTAGGATTTTCTTATTCATCTAGGTTTTGCGTTGAGAAAATCTGGTTGGAGTTGTGGATTACAAACTAACAAAATACTAATCAACAACTTTTAAACCCAAACATATAAATCCAACAAAATTTTGTGAGCTTTTTCAACCATAAGTTAACAACAAACAGATCATATTAAGAAAATTTTGATGCCAAGAAATCTCTCAAGTATTTTCACATTTTTCTAATGACTTCCAAGTTTCTCTAAGAAAATGTGATACGGCTTGATTAAGTATAACAAAATATCAACTAGTCTATTTGGGTGAGCTTTTTCAACCAAAATATATAAAGTTTTACAACTTGTCTTTGATACCCCCATTCTACCACACCGTAAGTTTATTCATAATATATTATACAACTATGATGCCAAGAATTTGCTACTTCCATAGAGCAACTTGTGCACCCCAAAAGTGTTGGTTGGTCTAAGCATATCTTTGAGTCTTATGCAACCCAAAAACACGTAGGAACACATCATACAAATGCTTGCAAGCTCTGTATGGTTTTTTTGTGAGCTATGTATGCTTTTTAGGGAGCTATGTATGCTTTTTAGGGTAGCTACACATTGGCTCCATTCTAACGTGCACATCATAGCTACCTCGATACTCATAATTTGAAACACACAATGTTTGTTGCATTGATTATGGGGGTCCAACTCTCGCACCTCCTAGCTACGCAACCTCTAGAGCCTAGCAAAAGATGCCAGGAGCATCTTCACAAGTCTTAATATCCAAGGGCCTCTCAATTACATATTTGTATATGGGACTAACCTTCCATATTTGTATATAGGAGTAAGCCCCCCATAATCCACGTGTCGTAAGCGCACAAGGCGTATTACCCTCCCCCCTCCAAATTTGATTGTCTCACAAAGGTGTTTAGCACATAATCGAACACCCCCCCAATGGGCCAAGCACCAAGTTCATGGTTTGACCACCCACATAGCTGTCACCTACATAAGGCAAAAATTTGACCACCCACATAGGGCTAGATCAGTAAATCAATGGGACCACCCACATAAGGCAAGGTTGCCAAAAAGTAAATGAGACCAGCCACATAGGACAGGTCGCCCAAAAACCAATTCCATCTTTTTTTTGCAACACCTACTCTAAATAGCCACCATGAATCAAAGCAGATGTGGGTCGAGGGCAGGACGCCACATCTTGCATATGCACACAGTCTCTTTCTGTCCACAACAATCATCGCCAATCCACAACAATCTAGTCCATAGGTTGCCAATCTACTCACCTAGAAAGCACTGAGTACGGGGTGTCCCACTCTCCCACCTCCTAGCAACGCAGCCTCCAGAGCCTTCCAAAAGATACTCTGGAGGGTCTTCACAAATATTAAGTGCCCTTGATTAGTCTAACATAGTTTTTCAAATGATCCTTTGTGGGTTTCTTGCC
Source organism: Dipteris shenzhenensis (assembly GCF_047967505.1). Lineage (NCBI taxonomy): Eukaryota > Viridiplantae > Streptophyta > Polypodiopsida > Gleicheniales > Dipteridaceae > Dipteris > Dipteris shenzhenensis. The sequence continues at coordinate 33,070,507 of NC_141609.1, read as the reverse complement.
ATTAGTTTTCAAATGATCCTTCGAGGATTTCTTGCCACCATTAGTAGAATGTTGTCACTTTATTCTGATTGTGTCTTTCCTTTTTGTTAACATTGATATCTTCTCTTAATTGTATTCTCATGTTAAAGTAGCTATCTTGAAACATATACTTCCTTATAGGTGTCACTGGCTTTTGATGCATGTGTGTTGACATGTCTTCTTTAGTTGTACTCTATAGCACACCTTCGGTTGGTACTGGTGTGGATGTTTTTTGTTATTCCTTGTTCTTTTCTTGCTGAAATTCTCCTTTGGCTCTACGTAGTGTTTGATTGATGCTAGTACTTGTGCTTTGATTGTTTATTGTCTTTGCCATGTTGACTCTTTGTCTTTGCTACTTGTGAACACCTCTATGCTCTTCTTGTTCATGTTTGATCATGGTTTTGTATTTGGTCAATGCATAGCTTTGCAATTTTAATGTTTGATGTCTTTCTTATTTTTGGATTCTTGCAAGTTGTTGTTGACATTTTTAATGCTTTGTTTGACACTCATGTTATCTGAATTGATGATCTTTGTGCTAACATGTTGATTGTACCAATTATTTATGTCACTTTGCCTTTTTTAATTTATTTGCTTCTGCTTTCACCATTTTGGTTGCTTACATTTGTTTATGTCACTTCGCCATTTAAATTGTTTTGCTTTTGCTTTTACCATTTTGCTTGCTTCAATTTATTGATGGCGTAATCATCTGATGCTTACAAGTTGTTGGTTTGATTATTTGAATTTCTTGCTAACATGGTGGATGTCCTTGTGACAATATGCACCTCAAACTTTGTTTTATTGCTTGTTGGAATATGCTTTTGCATTTTTCATTGCATGCTATTGAAGCCAAATTTGTGTTTTGATGATTAGTTGATGGTGTGCCGATTGGAGGTGTATAAGTAGCTAGTCTTCAACTTACTCATCGAGTCCTAAGTTTGATGGTGCAAGGAACAACATTGAGAGGCAATTCTAGTTTTAAAAAATATGGGCATTGGGGCGGTGAAGAAAGCACTTCTACGATCGTAGCCCGGTTGCAGTATCCGATCTGCAGATGATTGTAGTGAGTGATTGCCTAAGTACTCTATATATGGAATTTTAAAGATGGCGATTGCAAGATGTTGACCAATGTGTCGTCAAGGACAGATTAGAGTGTGGTGATTGGCTATGTGATACATGGCACAACCGCAATGATGAACTTGATACAGGCTATGGCATGGATGTCATGGCGCGACAATGTGGATGTGTGGCATGCACAAATGTGAGTGCACACAATCTGTGAAGTGTCAATGCATGTTTTCCCAATTCATTCGAGCAAGGCAGTGACATGGAGTACTCTAATTCCCATTACCATTGAAAGTTGAAGGCTGGTGCCCGCCAAAGCCATAAAGTTCCAAATACCAAAACAAGTACTTTCCAATTTTCGAGTTTACAATTACCCTTGGTGAGGAGCCTTATTGGTTATGGGAGTGACTCTTGTTGTTGGTGTCTTGAGTTCAATCCCCAGGATCGACGTATGATAACCCCTTGAGGGCCCTGCGTTCTGGCCTCACATTAAAAGAATTCTTCTTTTTCTTCTTCTTCTTAGGCGCCTTTCATACCCGTCCAGACGAATGTGTCCAACTGGACGCGTGAAATCCATGTCTATAGATAATTCGCTAGAGAGAAACCTTACCTCATCCGGACGATGAATTCTCATTCGGTGGTGATAGCTAATCCATAGCGCAGTCACAAAGAAAATGTTAGCCACTTACCTTGTGTAAAAACGAAAATCAAATCCCCATTGGGACTTGTGTGTAAACTCTCCCAATCAACCGCTCGAACGAGTATGAAACTGGCCTCAAACTGGCAATTTTCATGCCCACCAAGCGTCTTCTTCAGGGCAAGCTGCCACTTGGACAAATATGGACAGGCAAGACCCCCTACCTAAGCATATGGGCAGGCACTTTCTTAACGAACAAAAATTTATCGTTAGTGCAGCTGGTGGGGCTTGAGCTTGACACTTCGTGTGGCAGAAGCCTTATTGTTGGGTGCGTTTGGCATGTATTGACCCAGAGGCCTATCCAGATGGCATAGGGGATGTTTAAGGGGAAATCGCTAGATTGATGGAGGGAGTTGTGCTAATTTCAAAAAAATGTTTAGAGAAGAGTTCCTCGAACCCGAGCATGAGTTTGATCTCCTCGCGAAGTTCATACACATGAATATAGGTATAAGGCCATTCAAACACTAATTGCAGTGGTGGGTGGGGATCATTACACACAACCCAAGCCCTTACACAAACTATATGGCAAGGTATTATACATTCAAGCCCCACCAACCTTGATGCAATAAATGCCTTCAACTATGTAAAACCCCCACCCATGCTCTTGGGTAGAGGACCTTGGTTGCCCAACTTTGTCCACCCTCCTTTTTGGCCTACCCTTTGGGTAGCCTTGGCAATTGTTTTCATTTTGTAAAGCAGAAATTCAAAATTTTTAGGATTAATTTGCTTTTGAAATAGGTGTGATGCTTTGATTGGCATCAAGTGGGAGTTAAGTGCACTAATGGCTTTGAGAGACAAGCTTGGCAGTGAGCATTCGAGATGTAGGGCTCCCTCGTTTTTTAAATCATTCCTAAGCTCTCTCCATTCACTACCTCCTTTGTTTTACATTTTGGGAAGGCCTTATGAATGAAACAAGATGAATGATATGTATCATTCAATAGGCCTGCTCGAGAGGAGGAAGAAAGAGAGAGAAAGGAAGAGAGAGAGAGAGAGAGAGAGAGAGAGAGAGAGAGAGAGAGAGAGGGGTGATGCTTTGATTGGCATCAAGTGGGAGTTAAGTGCAGTAATGGCTTTGAGAGACAAGCTTGGCAGTGAGCATTCGAGACGTAGGGCTCCCTCGTTTTTTAAATCATTCCTAAGCTCTCTCCATTCACTACCTCCTTTGTTTTACATTTTGGGAAGGCCTTATGAATGAAACAAGATGAATGATATGTATCATTCAATAGGCCTGCTCGAGAGGAGGAAGAAAAAGAGAGAAAGGAAGAGAGAGAGAGAGAGAGAGAGAGAGAGAGAGAGAGAAAGGGGGGCTGAAAATGTGGAGGATTTCTAGATGAAAAAATAGCAAGTGGATCGTAAAATTAATCTAAATTTTTTAAAAATCGAATAGGGCCATTTTGTCTTTGTAGCGCCCTCGCCTCCACTAAGGGCCTTAACACATGGATGGGGCTAGCATGGGTTTAGGATGGGAATATTTTTGTCATCATTACTCCCATCGTACACCAAGTGGTCTAGGATGGATTTAGAATGGGAGTAGCCACTTTTTCTCCCAGGATAAGATGGATTTAGAATGGGAGTAGCCACTTTTTCTCCCATCTTGGACCATGGCCTCTAGACCCTAGCAACCAAAATGGGTTCCCCTTTTTTAAGGATTTAAAAACATGGAAGGATGACATGTGTCCTTGTCCCCACAAGGTCCCCACCTCTTAAACACATGAAATGATGCCATGTGTCCTCTTCCTCCTAAACCCATCCCTAGTTCTTTTTTTGTCAGCACATGGTGGGATGGGAATAGGATAGAAATATGCATGGGACCACTTGGGACCACCTTTTCCCATTCCCATCCTATTTCTTCCCATGTGCTAAGCCCCTGAGGCCTAGTGGGCTGGCCAAAAAGCCATTCATTTATTTCACTTGTTTGGTGGATTCAATAATTTATTTCAATGTGGCACCTGTAACAAAGGCTTGGGGCGGGGGCTGGAGTGTGTAAAGGTCCTCAATCTACGTCTTTCTTGCAGCGTGAATCCAATCAAATGGAAAAGTGGAAAGTACTTGTTTTGGTTGATTGTGTCCTGTTGAACTTGCTGGATTGAATCCAATCGAATGGCATTTCATTCGATCAACGAGTAATTTCATTCGATCAACTTGTGGCCTTGAATCCAATCGAATGGCATTTCATTCATACAACCAGAAATTTCATCACGAAGTCGTATTCGCACCCCAAAAGATTTGGATTGGGACTTGTTCATCTGCTGCTGCTGGCAATCCTACTAAGATAGTCCATGACAGGGGAAAGTTTCAGTCCGCTATCGCTTCTGATTCGAGCCAAATTTATGCTGTAGACAGTGGCATCGATAGAGCTAACACCATTGGCATCTCAAAGTGCAAATTCCATTCCCAGAAACCTCGGGATGCTTGAAGGAGCTCGCCTCTACCAGTATGGCGTCAAACTAGGAATACTCGCAGTAAACTAGGAATGCCATGCTGCTGAGGAGCACATGCCGGGTAAATTCATTCAAACCTGAGCATACAGGCAAGGTGACCGCGTATCTACCTTCGCATTCTTTGTCTTTGGCGGCAATTCCACTGCTAAACGAATGCCAAAAGTGCGAAACGAGGAAGTTACTTGATGGAGGGCCTTGGGAGGAGAAGCAGAAACAAACGCTATTGCACAGGGTGCCACAGAAGAGACCGGCATCTGCTATGGAAGACACATATTCTAAGTATTCACATGAACCTTCCGTCGATTTTGCTTCCCTCTTGCGGCTATACGGGAATACAAATGCTTTGCTGGATGGTCAGCGTCTCCATCAGCATATTATTTACAGAGGACTTGAGCAAGACATATTTATAAGGAGCCTTCTCATTCAGATGTATGGCAGATGTGGACTGTTGGACGATGCGATGGTCTTGTTTAGTAACATGCGTCGGCGGAATGTGTTTACGTGGAATTTCATAATCACGGCATGTGCCCAGCAAGGGCGCGGTGACGAGGCCCTTCAACTCTTGGAACGAATGCAGCACGAGGGGATACTGCCTGATAAGGTCACATCGGTCATGATTCTCTCTGCATGTGCCAGCCAAAACTCCCTCGTTGAAGGTAAACGGATGCATGCCGGCATTGTGGACAGTGGATTTGAGGTGGATGTCATTGTAGGAACTGCTCTTGTCCACATGTATGGTAAGTGTGGCAGCCTGATAGACGCAGAGAGGGTGTTCTACAAACTGCCGGAGCGAAACGTGGTGTCGTGGACTGCTATGATTGGTTTGTATGCTGAGGATGGTTTGGGCAAGGAAGCTCTACGACTTTTTTATGAAATGCAGCAGGATGGAATAATTCCAGATAAGATAACTTTTGTAAGCACTCTTTCTGCGTTTGCCAGCCAGTCAGCCCTAACTGAAGGCAAGCTTTTGCATAGCAATGTCTGTGACAATGGATTTGAGTGGGACGTTTTTGTGGGCACTGCCCTGGTCAACATGTATGGCAAGTGTGGCAGTGTGGAGGATGCATGGACGATTTTTGACAAAATGCCTGAACGGAATCTTGTCTCATGGAATGCCATGATGGCAGTTTACAGCCAACATGGGTGCAGCAAGCAGGCGTTGGACCTCTTTCAGCGAATGCAGAAGGAAGGAATTGTGCCAGACAAAGTCACCTTTGTCAGCATTCTGGATGCATGTGGCACCATATATGAAGGTGAGAGGATGCATACACGCATTACTGCTAGTGGATTTGAACTAGAAAATGCGGTAATGAATGCACTAGTCAATATGTATGGCAAACAGGGCAGTCTGGTGGATGCACGAAAACTATTCAACAAAATGCCAAAGCGGGATTTGGTAGTATGGACTGCAATGATTGCACTGTTTACACAACATGGACAAGGCAAGGAGGCCCTTGAGCTTTTCAACCAGATGAAGGGAGAAGGAGTGATGCCAGATAAAGTTACACTTGTCAGTGTACTTGCTGCATGTGCCAGTGAGGCTGCAATGTTTGAAGGGATGCAGATACACAGCCATATTGTTGAAAGTGGCATTGAGTCAGAGGTAGTTGTTGGGACTGCTCTTATTAGCATGTATGGGAACTGTGGCAGCTTACAGATTGCTCAGAAGATTTTTGATGACATGCCTGAGAGGGATTCAATTTCATGGAATGCAATGATTGCAATCTTTTCTGAGAATGGTCAGGACAGTGAGGCCTTGCAGCTGTTAAGTCAAATGCAGCATGGAGGCATAATGCCAAATAAGTTCACTTTTGTCAGTGTGCTTGCTGCATATGCCAGCTATGCAGCCCTGGTTGAGGGTAGATGGATGCATGGATTCATCTTGGACCATGGATTTGAGGCCGATGTTGAAGTTGGGAACGCACTTCTCAACATGTATGGCAAGTGTGGCATCCTAATGGATGCATGGCGAACCTTTGAAAAAATGCCTGAGCGGAACCTTTTCTCCTGGAATGCCATGCTTACAGTTTATGCCCAGCATGGGCATGGTAAGAAAGCTCTGCAACTTTTTGATGATATGCTAGGAGGAGGAGTGCTGCCTGACAAGGCCACATTTGTCAGTATTCTTACTGGATGTAGTCATGCTGGTCTGCTTAATGAGGGCGGTCATTATTTTGCTTCTATGAACCTACATTATGGCCTCTCACCATGCGTGGATCATTATGATTGTATGGTTGACCTAATTGGTAGGACAGGGAAGTTGGATATGGCGGAGGAATTGATCAACATCATGCCGTTTCAGCCCACAGTAGTTTCATTCATGGCACTGCTGGGTGGCTGCAAATGTCAGACTGACGTTCTGCGAGGAGAGAGCGCTCTTACGTACATGTTGGAATTGGAGCCGGAGAATCCTGCTCCATATGTTATTCTATCAAGTATTTATGCTGCAGTTGGCAGGGAAGATGCTGCAGCAAAGTTGATGAGTACAGTGATCTAACTCTGCATCATTTGCATTCAAGGGAATCACCTTTACATGCAAGAAATTGCAGACAAAAGACATGGGATGTCCTGTACTCAATGGTAAGTTTGTGAAGAACATACGCTTGCAGATTGTTCTGTAAAAGCAAAGTTTTGGCAATTCTTACTGCATTTAGCCATGCTTGTTTGCTTGACGTGTGGCCGCCGCCGCTATTTTACTCTCATGAATGCAGATCATGGCATCTCCGCAGGATGCAGCAGGATGAGGTGTAATGGATCAGAGCATTCCATCAAGTCGTGTTGGGCCCTCTACTAGACTGATGTTAAATGAGGGAACACATTGCAAAGACCAGGAAATCCTAGGCTGAGTCATGAAGTAAGAGGTCTGTAAAAATTTCAAAGTGGCCACCCATGAGTTAGTGCTTCCAGGTGCGCACACAATGCACCAAAACTGTCATCTCTTTCTCGTGGGTCAGGGTATCGGGTCCCCCAATCCATTAAGGAGCTTCCAGCTGTCATATGCCACTGGATGACCGGACTGCACCAAGACACCGCCAATTGCCACAGTTGGAGCATCTGTATGCACCTGAAGTGACAGTCAAAGTCTCGTAGAGAGGACTGATTCCAACCTAGCTTATTAAAATCCTTGTCACAGGTGTCCATTGCCAGGGCTGTGTGCTGCAGGAAAGGTTCGTGAGTGGGGCTGTTTTTTCTAAGTGCATGTCGATAAAGGTCCTGTGTTGCTCTTCATTTCATGGACTGATCATGGAGTTGGCCAGTCCACTATCACCTTGACCATGCCTCATCCATCCATAACTTCCCCTCACTCACCTTGAACCCAAGAAAATATACCATCCATGTTGCGAAGGTGCACTTTGACTCTTTCAGATATAGCTTATTCTCATGGAATATCTCGAGTACCTTCTAGAGATGCTTCATGTTGTCCTTGAGAGTATTGGAATACACCGATGTGTCATTGAGGTACTTGACATGAAATCATCAAGGAATGCCTGGAATATGTTATTCATGAGATTTGAGAAAGTTGCAAGTGCATTCATGAGTCTGAAGGTCAAAGCCGACCAGTCTAGGACCCATGCCAAGTACTGTACATGGTCGTCTTCTCCACATCCTCATCTGCTATCAAGATCTAATCGTAGACAGAGCAGAGGTTGATGTGAACCGCCTTGCATGCACAAGCTGATAGAACAGACCCCTCATGTTCAGCTAGGGGTACCGATTTTTCACGGTAAACTTATCGAGTGCCTGAGATTGATGCATAGCCTCAGGCTGCCATCTTTTTTCTTCAGAAACAAGACTGGGTCACTGTATGGGGACTTGGAGGGCTGAATAAGCTCTGCATCAAATAAGTCCACAAGTTCCCTTTTCAGCCCTGCATTTTCTTCCCATGTCAGCCTGTAGGGTGCCTTCACCTGTGGGTCCATCCCCAGGTACACCTCAATCAGATGATCAATGCCACATTTTGGAGGCAACTCATGTGGGAATGACTTAAGGCAATGAGGCATCACGTCCGTAAACTCCCTTAGCAAGCTGTCCACCTTGGCTGGCCTTGTGGACTGCCTCTCAGTTCATCATACCTGTCTTGGACCATCACTAGGCACACTCCTTACGCCTTGCGGGCTGCTCTCTTGAGCTGTACTATTGACAACAGCTGAGGCATAGAAGTTGTAGGGGGATGCTTGGATGCACTCACCATGTACCATTTCTCCTCATGGCCAAAAAACAGCTGCTCTACCCTACAATGCACCAGTGCGTTATTCGCACATGACCATGTCTGCTCAAGTATTATGCTGAAGTCATTCATGGGGATGACACTGTTTCAGCCAAACACTTGGACTTACCTATGGTGATTACCACACTGCGTGCCACACATGGTAGTGTCACACCTGGAGCATTAACTATCTTCAAATTGCTTCCAGGGCCTGCCTCCACATGTAACTCCAAATCTTTGGCCTTTCCTGGGGTCAAAAAGTCGTGCGTGGCTCTGCATTGCTGGCCTTCGATTGAAAGAGGCAGAAAATACAACAAGCCAGCTGCCTGCTGTGAGTCTGTTACAGCACCTAACAGCTGTAAGGGTGTCATGGTCTGAGCAGGGATCTCCTCCAGTACAGCATTGTTCCCTGTTGTGTGCTGCAAGGACTGTTTCATAGGACAGTTCATGGTATAATTAGAACCCGAACAGATAAAGCAACCGATCTTTGGAACCCCGCTAGGGCCCGCATCCGTTTGGTTGGGTCCACTGCTACTCTTAATGTTCTGGATTACGAATTTCCTTTGCCCTTACCTCCTGTCGGAGGGAGGGGCTGTCCGTGCAGGAGCATTACTAGCTGCATTACTGCAAGGCCTCATCCGCTTGCACTTGCCATAAAAAGGAGGTCATCGCCTCTTTTGTCCATGAGTACGATCACAGGGGCTGCGTACTCAGGCTGCACACTGCTGGATGCTTCTCCCAGAACCTCATTTGCCAATTTCCAGCCAATCAGTCAACTGGTCTGTGGCTTCCAATGCTTGTTAAAGCGTATGCACATTCTGTCTGACTAGCTCATAATAAGCCCAAGGCTTCAGCCTGTTCATGGAGGAGAAGAATCTGTCTTCATCATTTATGTTCTCACCTCAAGCACGAGGGATGTATGTGCCTTTATGTACTCTTGGATGATGCCGGTATGCTTCAAGCAATCCCATGCCTACATGGCCTTCCATTCAGCGCTAAGGGGGAGAAACTGTTGCTGTAAGGGCAATTTTCATCGTTAAAATGTCAATGCCTATCAATGCCTCACCTGTTATCCCCCAAATGAGGAGTGCACTGGATCTTGATATCTGTAGCACCAGGAGTGAGAAAGACCACCATGTGGCCAGCAACAGACCATCCTGCATGGGTTAGGTTTAGGGCAGTCCTGCAAGAGGGGCAGGCCAATAGCAGTATGCCACATGGCAGACTGGGCCAGCAGCAGTAGCAGGCTGCAGTATGAAGTCGAGTACAGCAGGAGCACATCAGGACAAAAGAAAGGGCAGCCTAGGTTGGCAGGAGGCTCGTTCAGTCGACCTATTTAGTTTTGAGTCAGGTAACCTGGTCAGCCAGATCAGAGGGCCTAGTGCCCTACATAAAGGCCCCTATGTTGGCACTCCAATCTGTTATTTCTGCAGGAGCTTTGGACTATGTAGACTCTCTGTCCAAAGATCCCTTCCACCTTGCTGTATGGAAAGCCAGCCTAGGTGGGCTGTCACTCTTGAGCTAAGTCTGCTGCTTATTGTAGGTCGCCTTCACCTTCTGAATGTAGGCCCAAGGATGGCTACCTGTTGCTCCTTTCTGCTCCTTAGAGGGCGGCTCCAATTGATGAGAATGGAGGCCCCTAGGGCATAGTTACCAGGGAACGCTGTTCCCACATCCGGAACGCGTGGAACGCCGTTCCAAAGAAGTGGGGACCTTGGAACCCCCCGGAACCTCTGGAATGTTCCAGACTGGCTGTTACTAGAGAACGATAGCAGCCACTGATTTTGTTGGAGGCACATGGTGTCTAGAAGAGGCCCACAGCAATAGGAACAGCAACCAGTGTCCGAGTTTTATGCCCTACCTCAGTGTATGTTTGCTGAAGGTGATGATACAGATTTGACAAGATATTGTCCTTGGATCTAATACACGATATGAGATTATTTGGCTGTACATCTGTACGTTGTCTTTTATCTGAAGTGCTCTCTTTGTATATAGACATGCACATGGAGTGAGTTGGCAGTTGAGGTTTACATCATGAGATCTTGAGACATTTATTCCGCCGAGTTGGATTTGGCTTCAGCAAGCAACTCCATTTCTCTAACATTTATCTCAGCCCATGAAGAGACGGTGCAGGAGTTCCAGTTATGCATCACATCATCTTTGTAGTGTCTCCACCACGGTTTGGTGTCTTTTGTGAGAAAAGTGGGTAATCTGGTCCTCATCTTTAGTGAGCTTGGCCACTCTAAAGAATTGCTCTACATCATAGCAAAAGTTTTTGAGTGTCTTGGCTGCTCCAGTGAAGCGCTGAGGCTCCCGTGACTTGTCGTAGGAACACCCAAGAGGATCTTGCCAGGGCTTCCTGCAACTTGGCCACCTCAGCTTCAGCCTTGGCACGATAGGAAGGAAGCCTTTGTTCTCAAGGTTCAATATAAGAGCTCTCACTCATCTGAAGATACTGAGTCTCATATTAGGAAGTTCCCTAGAGAGCCTATAGAATGTAGGAGGAGACTACTCACTATTCGATATTTTCCTTTTGGAACATGCGATAAAGATATAGCCATGTCGCCTCTGAAGACATTTGGTATGTCCTAGTGGACCTCAACATGTTCAAGGAAACTAAAAGGATGCCTCACTCCTTGAACTCCCTCATTCAACAATGGTCCCATTGCTCTAGTTGCATCTCTTTTGCACTTCGCCTTCAACAGTCTGTGCTGACCATTATCTTCTTGTCACACTCTTTGCCTGGGCTGAAGAATGGGACGGCAAGTTGAGATGGGAGGGAGGGGGGGATGGGGGCAGAGCAGGCTTACTTAAGAAATGAAGTCCTCGGTCACGTTTGTTTCATGAAGCTTTCAGAGTACAGTCGAATCTGGAACTGGTGGCTATCAATCAGATATTTGTCTAATGCTTATTGTAGAGGAATTATAGAAGTCTGTTCAGCTACTGAGCTGTGTGCGTGATATCACTTTCTTTCATTAGAGGCACCTCTGTTTTCATTAAACCAAAATAATTACTTTAAATTCCGTCAATTTAGCAGCAAAGTGTATTTGGCACGTTCTGGTTGTCAAATCTCAAGTTTCAACAATTCTGGATTGTCTATGGAAATAAGATATTTGAGGATTTGCCTGAAGATCCAAACTCAGTGTTGCATGAAAATGTAGTGTAGGACAAAGAAGACACTGATTTAAACAGGCTCTAAAAGGAAAATGGATAGGTCAGCAAAAGCTAACAAGACCATGGGAGCAAGAAGAAAAAGCAACTCTACATTACATAACCTTTGTTTACACTCACAACCTGAAATAAACTTGTAAGCTCCGGCCAATGATGCATTAAATACATCGTACTTGTAAATTACAAAAAGTAATATCGTAAACACGTTAAATCCGAAGGGCTTGGAGAAGACTATCACAAGATGTGAGATGCAGAAGTCAGCTTTTCCAATGGAGGACTCTGCCGAGCGTGATAAATTTGGATTAACCAAGTCACCTTCAAGTATTCTGGACTGAGATTCGATATACTGCACAAGTCATTTTAAACTGTGTCTAACGGTATATTAGTACTTTCTTCTTGATCCTCTTCTGACCCTGAATCGCTGTCAGAGTCAGATAAATAATCAGTCATAAAGTTCGGAAAAGGTGACGGCCGTCCCAAGCTCTTCACTCGTGTGAGAATGCCAAGTTTTCTTGCCTCCAGTATCTGTTATTGTTCTGCTTCAGTAAGGCCCTCATCGTTCATGAGCATATGTAATGATGACCTTGCACTTTCTTTGCATGTGGTTTGGCTTGGTATCTGTGTTTCGATAGCCTCATTGCTTGAAAGGGGTGCTGACTTTCCTAAATGTCTCACTCTTGTAAGAATTCCAACTTTTCTCACCTCGGGTATTCTTGAGCATTCTTCATCAATGAGGTCTTCATCATTCATCAACCTATTGAATGACGACCTTGCACTTTCTTCACATGCATTTTGATTTGATGATTGCTTCTCTACAGTCTGGTTACCTTCTTGATCACCTGATATGGTCAGTCGATGAGTTTTTGAACATTCAATTGATGTTAGCTAGAAACCCGGGTATTCTAATACATTTATGAACTAAAAAGACAAAATAACACTTAGTTTAGCTCATAGTACGCATGCTTCTTTAAAAGAGAAAAACATTTCATCTTTCACTAAAGGACGAAGTAGGATTTCCATTTTTGCACAATGACCATAACCAGACCACAAAATAGTCAATAAAATAAATGAAACAAGACTACCATTTTTCATAATGGCAGAGCCTACATGACTCTGTTTAGAAAATAAAGGAAGATGGCGCTCAATGGAAGAGAATTTGGTTTATAAACTTCGCAAAAGACTCTTTTGACTACATGGGAACTTCCAGCAACTTGACTTGCGTCAATCCATCTCAAACTACTCCCTATCTAGTCCGCTTTCAGCTCATGTGAGTCGTCTTAAAAAGGAATCACCGATCTGCACTTAACAGTCACAAAGATCTGTCTGATTGGCAGGCAAATCACCAGATCAATTTGATCAACAATTTCTCAGATATCTGACAAGTTATTAGAACTTGATTGGCAAATAGCGAAAGAAGAAAAGCAGATGCATTGGGAATGCAGAGTTTATCTTAGAGAATAACCAAAATGAGGGGTATATCTGAATACGACCTCTAGGTGCACCTAAGCCCTGCCTATAGTTTAATAATGTCCTTACAAAATCTTTTTGGTGTGGTTGAACATGAACAGCAGAGACTTGCTGAAGAAATCCTTAACTAGAAAAAACAGACCAATAGTGCCAGTAAGCTGCAATCAATTAAATAGGAGAAAGAAGAAGGAAGTAGGGAACGATAAGGACGCTGAGAAAGAGCAAAGGTTAATTTAACAGGAACGAGGCAGGCTGGAAGGATCAAAACAACACTAAGATAAGGAGGAAATAGTAAAAAGGGACAAAAAGGAAAAGACATATGGAAGTGAAATGCAAATGTGATAGGTAGAATGTATGTGTGCTCAGACCACATCACTTGTAAGAATTGGCAAACTTAACAAAGCAAAGGCAAGTCAATGCTATGACAAGGGACAACGTAAACATGAAATGAAGAGGGCAGGAGGGGAGAGACTTCACAAGCAGAATGAAAGAGAGGGAAGGGACAAAAAGGAGGAAAAATGAGGAAGCAGAAATTAAGGGAGTTCAAAAGAGAAGCTTGGACAAAAAGGGCACAAAGGACTAGGTAAAATAGACATAGGAAGCCTATGTCAAAGCCTTGGCCAGCCATCCAAGGGGTGCAAAGGACTAAGGAAGAAAGATATAGGAAAGCCTATGTCAAAGCCTTGGCCAGCCATCCAAGGTGAGCAACAGATTCGCCCAGAACTGCGAGAAGCTTACCCTAGTACGCATCATAAGACACACTAGACTAAAACACACATAAATCTCACTCAACTTGACTCCATTTCCTAACATCCCCCGATGGAGGAAAGATGAGGGATGACTGGAATGGAAACAATAAATAATCTACTAATTTGTGCACCCATGTAACTCATACGCTAAAGAATAAGCATGTTCAGAGGTTGATCCAAGCACTCTCATGGCTTGAGATTCAACATGACTCAAGGGCTCATGTCTTAGCATGGTTACATGACCATCTCATAGGTCTAGGGACTACACCAACATACTAGAACTCGGCCAGGCATGATAAAGAGACCCATCAAAGACCAATACAAAGAGGCTCCCACAATACATCCCCCTCTTGGCTCCAAAACAGGGACTAATTAGTGACATGGAGCCACACATAACAAAGAGAAAAGCAATACATCATTTTAGGAGGACTAACCAAGGCTGAGAACCTTTATTGACTCAAGAACACAATACTAAGACTCATGATATTATTACGATCATTTTTCGGGGACTACCCAAGGTAGACTACCCAAATGTTGATTCAAAGACTCATGGACATATTTTAGAAAACATACTCATCATCCTCATCTACCTCTTGACGAAGAGAGAGATGTCGGATTTTAGCAGTGAGGGCATGAGTTGGTGTCGAGGTGTCTTCTTCTTCTTCTTCACTAGCAGCAGTCACAACCAAGTTAGCATGGTTCTTAGATTGTTGCTTGCCAAGCTTCCGAAGACAACAATCCTTTGTATGGCCAAGCTTCTTACAATACGGAACTTTAAGAGGTTTGAATTTGTTTTTACCCTTAGAACATAATGCTTGCTCCTCATGGACATCCGTATGTCTTCGGTGATGATCAATGAGCATTGCAACGTCATCAAATGTCATGTCCCGTGCCACACGAAGCGCTGGTATAATGTCACGATATTTAGGAATGTCCTCAATGGAGGACATCAACCTGATCATCTTTCCCAACAGAGTCTTCGTGCTTCATCTGGAGCTCAAAGAGTTCATGTCTAAGAAATACTTGGAAGTTGATAATTTTGTTACCAAACAAGTGTTCTAGCTTGTCCCACAATTCTTGTGCAGTGTGATCAAAATCTCAGCGATGAATAACTTGATCAACCAAACCCAAACCAATAAGAGTGAGCTTTGTCATTGAGATTTTCCCATTGTAGAATTTTCTTTTCATCTAATAAAGGCTTTTTTTCTTTTCCACTAACAACATTCCACACACCTTCTCTCATAAGAAGAAGCCTCAGCTTGGTTTGCCATGTGGGAAAGTTCTTGCCATAAAATTTCTCAATAATAATAGCGGACTTAGAAGACTCCATTTCAGCAAAGATGAAGCAGGAAAGAAGCCAAGATCACCACGAACAGGCTGGAAACAGCCCCCACATGATGCTCTGACAGCTCCACTAACTTAGCCAAGTCTCCACAGTAAGAAACAGCAGCAACCACGAGCATCCTCAAGTCTAGAATTCCCACGAATCTGCTCCAAAGCGGCTTCTCCACACAGACGACCCCAGAAGCCATCAAAGCGAAGCTCATATCCATGTGAAGGGAAGGCGAATCATGGCTGAAACGAAGGAGGAGGCTCGTGCAGCCAAGAGAGGAGCATCCATGAGGGGAAGAGGGAGGCAAGGTCATGGTGAAGGAGGAGGGAGAGAAACAGAATAGTGGCCAAGTAGCATGACGAGTAGGACAAGGGCAAAAGCTTGATGGCTGGAGAAAGGAATATCATCGTGAAGAGGCTAAGGTAGGCTCTCCAAGAGGAAAGAGGGAGAGTAGCTTCCTTTGTCCCCCCTCAACCTCATTCCCTTGAAGAAGCAAGGAGGAATGAAGAGAGGAGAGCTGGCTCTGATACCAAATGTTGGAGCATAGAGGAGGAGGGAGAGGAGGTAGGGTAGGAATGTTAGGAAATGGAGTCAATTTGAGTGACTTTTAGTGTGTTTCTATTGAGTTCTAGAGTAGTACTGTACTACTTTATATCCTAGAGTGCCACGTGTCACTATGGGACTTATCCCATATACATTTGACACTTAGAGTGGTGTGCCTATCCTATAAAGGCATTGTACTTTCTCATGTCAAATCGCTCAAGCCTCAAGCCTTTCTTGGTGATGTAAGTACTTTACTTCAGTTGTACATTTCTTTATTTCTTTCATTTCCATTATGGTTGTTTAGTCTTGCTTTCATTTCCATTCCATTCCATGTCTTGCTTCTTCATATGGTATTAAAGCTACGCTATCTTCCAAGAGGTTGAGGTAAGAGATTGAGGACATTGAAGCTTCTCTCCCTCATTCCCCTTGTAGGAATGCCTTCTCCAATTCCATTGAGCTCAACCTTTTTCTTCCACCTTGAGCCTCACCATTGGAGAGCTTCATCGACAAAGAGATCGTGGTTGCCCACTTTCCATTCTGTTTCAGCTCCTATAGCTTGCATTCGACCCCGGCAGCCCACATTTTTCTCCAGTTCAGTCCGGTGCCTCGTTTCATTGCCAGAAACAGTCCAATGGCTGTTTTTTGACTTTTTGAGGTCCGATTCAATGTTTTTTGAAATTTCGGAGCTGCCCTCAAACAAACCTGTCCCGACTGCTCCTTCCCGCCATGGATCCCACCCTTCTAGGTTATAGGCTAGGTGCTCGTCGCTTTACCTGGAGACCTCGGAGGGCACCTCGCATATGTTCGTCTGCTTGGTCGAGGTTTGCAAGAATTTAGTGTCTCAGTGAAGACCGATCACTCTGCTAGGTACTTTGTACAAAATCTTAGCAAAAGCAATCAGCCTACGTTTGCAGCCCTTTCTTCCAGATCTTATACCATGTACGCAGACGGGCTTTGTGCATGGCAGGAGCATCTTTGATAACATCTTCTCATTTTGGGAGGCTTCCGACTGGGCAATACATAATGGCCATGGGCTAGCCATTCTACTCCTGGACTTTGAGAAAGCTTATGACAGAGTAGACTGGGGCTTTCTAGAGGGTACCCTCGTTCACTTTGGATTCACAGATGCATGGATCAGAGGGGTGTCAGCTCTCTGCAGATCAGTAGCCAGGTTCTTATTAGTGGAGTCACGGGAGACAGGTTTCAGATTACCAAATCAATCTGTCGGGGATGCCCTTTAGCCCCCTTTCTCTTTTTATTTGTGGCCAAACCTATGAACTATTACCTTAGAGCTCAAGCTGGTATTATAGGGTTGAGGCTTCTGTCGAGGCAGGAGGATGAGCTCTTGGATAGTGTGTTAGCAGATGATATAGCTGTTTTTTTGGATGCCACAACACAAACACTCACCTCGTTCAGGACAGCCTTGGATTTTTTTCGCACTGCAGCAGGGGCTTATACTAATTGGAACAAATCCAATGGCTTTTGGGTAATTTTAGCTGGAAAAGTTTTCAAGACCAGAGGCTAGAGGCTAAGTATGGCGACGCTCGAAGGCCATAGAGAAAAGGAGATCATGAGGGCGAAGGGATGTCATAGGGGTGAAAAAGGAATTAGAAGTGGAGGGAAGGAAAAGGGGGACTATGACACAAGGAGAAAAGGAGAGGGGGAAGAGAAGCATGTACATAATAGGAGGAGGAATGTTGAGATGTAGACATCAAGGGAAGAGAACCATACTTTATTTGAAAGAAGGGATGAGAGGGAAATATCAAAATACTAGCTAGGTGGCTTTACAAGAATGAGCGTGTCTCATCAAGGAATAGCCCCTTCCTTTTATAGCCAAAAGAGGGGGTCTCTCCACATTAATGTATCCTCCCACATGCATGGTGTGTGTGGAAAAGTCTCCCATGTGGGCTAGGTGGTTACGCACTCTCAATTGTGTGCGACAACCCTTTGCCTCAATTTTCCACATAAATCAAGCCCCATATCTCAAGTCTATGATACTCCCTTGGTCTCTTTCCAATTTTATAATATGGTCAAACCTCTAGGAGGACAAGTGGAGGGTTGGCACAAGGAATCTTGCCACCTCATCCTACTTTCCCCATTATTTAACTAGCTCTCTTGGTCCTTCTATACCTCCCCCACATGGGCCTATCCCATATGGAGGGAATAACTCAATATAATATCTATCTCCACCTATTTTATATTGCTTCTCCCATGGACTTTGAGCCATATCTCACTAAATGCAGCCTAGGTGGAGGGGTGGCACATGGAGGAGCCATGCTACCTTGCATTTTATAATATTACTATCATGGATTATGTACAACACACCTTATGGGTCCTCTTACATGGAAGGGTGGCACATGGTCATGCCCTGCCACCTCAACCTTGGGCCCTATGCACACCATATTTTATTATACTATTGTCACATATACAAACACACATACATATTAATGCCTTTTTCCTTAGACAATTTTATCCATAACAGTTCCCCCCCCCAGGCAGGGAATGCACAGCATTTCCATGCCTGGGACCATCACGCACAAAGAAAGGCTTGAGGTAACGCTTGTTGATCACCTTCTTGCCGTATGGTTCATGCAGCTCCTGAACTTGTACAGACCCATTGCTACGTTCTTTGATGACTTTGTATGGACCAGCCCATAGTGGCAGAAACTTCTTATCCATTTGGTGGTCCAATCTATTATCAAAGCATAGCACAACATCCCCCTCAGCAAAGTGTCTTTCCCATCCCTTGCGAATCTTAGCATCCAATCGGGCCTTTTGACGATTCTTTTGGATCTCTGTTTGGTGTAGTGCAAGGCGTCGGGTCTCATCTAACTTCTCAAGTTGTACCAATCTGGCCTCTACATGTTCATCTTCTGTCATCCTCTGTTCCTGTGCCAATCTCAAGACCGGAATCTCTATCTCTAGTGGTAAAACTGCCTCAGTACCATACACCAACTCAAAAGGAGTGTGACCTGTAGATGTTTTATGAGTGATGTTGTAAGCCCACACTGCTTCAGTGACTTTCTGATCCCATTGGCTCATGTTCCCTGCGGCCATCTTTCCCATGGTTTTACAAAGGAGGCCATTGGTCCGCTCTGTTTGACCCATGGATGCTGGATAATAGATGCTAGAAGTGTGATGATCAATACCCATGCGATCCATGAGTAACTCCACTGCTTCATTTAAGAATGGACTCCCATGGTCAGAGACTATCTCCATGGGTGTCCCAAACCTTGTGCAGATACGTTCAAATATGAAATTTGAAACTGCCTTGCCATTTGCAGCAGAGAGGGCGATAGCTTCAGCCCACTTAGTGACATACTGAGTGGCTACCAAAAGATACTTCTTTTTGCGGGCAGTCATGGGCAAGGGCCCGACAAAATCTATTCCCCACTTCTGAAACGGATGGATGGACATCACTGGGTGATGTTGCCCGGGACGCAAATCCTTCCTACCGAAGAATTGACATGGTTCACAGGTTTTGCAATACAAAGTGACATCCTTGAACAAGGTCGGCCAATAGTACCCAGCATGTAAAATCTTCTTAGCTGTATAGTCACTGGCATAGTGGCCTCCACAAAATCCATCATGATAATGCTTCAATACCTTAGGCACTTCATCTGCATCAATGGCCCGTCTGAGTACCCCATCCATGCCTTGACGATACAACACCCCATCAAGGAGGGTGTAGGGCCTACTATCTCTACGGATCTTCTTTCTCTCATAGCTAGTACTTTCTGAAGGAAAGGAGAAAGCAGTCAAAAACTTATAGATACCACCATACCAAGGATCCCCAACTTCTATGGTTGCTACAAGGGTTACATCAAGGCACTCCTCTAAATCAATCAAAGCATTCTTCAAGTTGGAACAACCCCCTTTTACAATTTTGAAAGAAAAATCATATTCTTGTAAAACTGCCAACCATTTGGTCAACCGGCCCATGGGATTTGGTGATTGAAGAACCTGCTTTGCAAGACCAGTGCTAGTGAGTATAAAGAAGGACTTTCCAGCCACATAATGCTTAAATTTCTCAATGCAAAACACCAAAGACAATGCATGCTTTGTCAGCCTCTGAATAGCGTCACTCAGTGTCGAGCAATGGTCGAGAAGCAAATCGAACATGATACATGAACCGATCCTCCCCTTGCTGGAGAAGAATACCTGCCAGAGTGTGCTCACCAAACCCAGGATTGATATAGAAGGTCTTTGACCAGTCTGGATTGCGCAGAATGGGTTCTGAAGCCAGAGCATTCTTGATTTGTGCAAATCCATGATCACAATCCTTATCCCAAGAGAAATCAACCCCATCTTTTAATAGCATAGTCATGGGCCGTGTCAAAGCAGCATATTGATCAATGAAGCGGCGATAGTATCCTGCTAGATTGACAAATGAGCGTACATGACGTTTGGTTGTAGGCGGGGAGAGCTTGAGGATGGCTTCTACCTTCTCGGGGTCAGGCTTGATGCCCTCGGATGAGACAACATGTCCCAATAACCTCCCTTGAGTGGCTCCAATGGTGCATTTCTCAGGGTTGAGACTGCCATTTGCATCATTGACCCTTTGGAAGGCCAATCTAACCTTCATGATGTGCTCCTTACGTGACGAGAATATACAGAAATCATCTAAAAACACCTCCAAGAAATCCCCCAAATAAGGAGCAAACACCATCTGCATAAATCTTTGAAAGGTAGCAGGAGCATTGGTGAGGCCAAATGGCATTACTTTGAATGCAAATGTCCCCCAGGGCGTGGCAAATGTGGTTTTAAGCACATCTTCCTCGGCAATTCTGATTTGATAAAACCCAGAGTAACCATCACAGAAAGTATACATCTCATGACCACTTACCTTCTCAAGAATGAGGTCTTGAAAGGGCAGAGGATGATGATCCCTCTTGGTGGCAGCATTGAGCTTCTTATAGTCGATGCAGACCCGCCACTTGTTGTTTTTCTTTGGGATGACTACCACTGGTGAAACCCATTCAGTATTGTGAACCGGAACAATAAACCCAGCCTCTATAAGCTTTTGCAACTCTGAGCGCAAAGCATCGGTCTGCAGGGGCCCTAATCTCCGATACTTCTGAGCCACAGGCTTCGCATCAGGCTTCAGCTCTATCTTGTGCTCTATGGCAGTCACATGGCGAAGGTGGTGGTAGCTAGTTGCAAAGAGGTCAGGAAAATCTTTGAACATTTCGAGAAACTCATCTTTCTCCCTTGGAGTGAGATCTGGAGAAAGCATTGATTCGAGCTGTTGAGGACTAGCTGTTATCTTTTCTGCAGGTGGCAGGGTCGGAGACACCCCCATCATGTAAACTTCCTCCTCTTCTGAGAATTCCTCCCCCCCGTCTGATTCTTCCCTGGACTCAGACACTGAGGATGAGAGAGTATCACTGTCATGCTCCTCTTCTTCTTCCGGTTCCATGGCACCAGGTTGCACCGGGATCTTCTCCTTAGAAGCACCAAAAGACATGTGTCCTGTCTTCCAATAGATGACTGCATCACTTTTTCTCAACCATGGTCTCCTGAGTATGGCTGGGTAACTTCTGCGTGTATCTTCAATGTCCACTACATAGAAATTGACAGTGGTGGTCAACCCATTGACAGTGATGGGCAAATCCTCAATGACTCCCATGGTGGCGAGTCGTCGACCATCTGCTACCTTGATTCGAGTGGAGGAACGCCTTGTACATTTCAAATTCAATTTCTTCATGATTCGAGGCACCATGATATTACATGCAGCTCCCCCATCAACACACACATTTTTGACACGGCAATTATCTATGATGACATCTACTGTATGCGGGTGCCGATTGCAATACTACAAGGTGCAACACATGTCGTCTTGGATCTTGAAGAATGGAAATGAATTCCTTCTTTTTTATGGTACTCCTCAGGTATCAACTTTGTTGCAAGTGTTCTTTCCAACAAAGGCACTAATAAAGTTCGTACAAAATACTTTATGAACATGAATTAATAGAGAGAAACAATGCATAAAATGGAAAGTACATTCAACAAGGTAATGGAAAAAATAGGACATAATTCAAACCATGTGGGTTGCACTCTACACCTCATTGCACCACTGGGGCACCACCAACATCCATTAATCCTTCCATTGGTCAGATAACCATATGCCTCTACTTGTAACCAAGACATGTGCTTTTAAAGTTGTGTATTCTTGAGTTCAATGCCTCAATTTGAAGTAGCCAACAATACCTGGTTCACAATCACTACTCTGGATGCAAGGTCAAGTTTGGCAGAACTCCAAAAAATGACTTTCCTCCTGATGCTCTCCAACACGAGAGCAAACTGCTGCTCTCCAACACGGGAGCAAACTGCTGTGCTGGAGATATGCCCACCCCAACCTAGCATCCTAGGTACCTGAGGGAAACACCCCTCTGAATCCAAGTGAGTCCTATGTCATTCCCCCAGTCTAGAGTGTCCTCATCATTTACTGTTATGGATAAAATTGTCTAAGGAAAAAGGCATTAATATGTATGTGTGTTTGTATATGTGACAATAGTATAATAAAATATGGTGTGCATAGGGCCCAAGGTTGAGGTGGCAGGGCATGACCATGTGCCACCCTTCCATGTAAGAGGACCCATAAGGTGTGTTGTACATAATCCGTGATAGTAATATTATAAAATGCAAGGTAGCATGGCTCCTCCATGTGCCACCCCTCCACCTAGGCTGCATTTAGTGAGATATGGCTCAAAGTCCATGGGAGAAGCAATATAAAATAGGTGGAGATAGATATTATATTGAGTTATTCCCTCCATATGGGATAGGCCCATGTGGGGGAGGTATAGAAGGACCAAGAGAGCTAGTTAAATAATGGGGAAAGTAGGATGAGGTGGCAAGATTCCTTGTGCCAACCCTCCACTTGTCCTCCTAGAGGTTTGAACATATTATAAAATTGGAAAGAGACCAAGGAAGTATCATAGACTTGAGATATGGGGCTTGATTTATGTGGAAAATTGAGGCAAAGGGTTGTCGCACACAATTGAGAGTGCGTAACCACCTAGCCCACATGGGAGACTTTTCCACACACACCATGCATGTGGGAGGATACATTAATGTGGAGAGACTCCCTCTTTTGGCTATAAAAGAAAGGGGCTATTCCTTGATGAGACACGCTCATTCTTATAAAGCCACCTAGCTAGTATTTTGATATTTCCCTCTCATCCCTTCTTTCAAATAAAGTATGGTTCTCTTCCATTGATGTCTACATCTCAACATTCCTCCTCCTATTATGTACATGCTTCTCTTCCCCCTCTCCTTTTCTCCTTGTGTCATAGTCTCCCTTTTCCTTCCCTCCACTTCTAATTCCTTTTTCACCCCTATGACATCCCTTCGCCCTCATGATCTCCTTTTCTCTATGGCCTTCGAGCGTCGCCATACTTAGCCTCTAGCCTCTGGTCTCGAAAACTTTTCCAGCTAAAAGTTTTGGTGTGGCTGTTGGGATACGAATCTCCACGGCTAGTGGCGAATCTTCTACTCGTACGGGTTACATCTACAAAACTATACCATCTGTGCTCTTTCTAGGCGACTGTGCGTGCATTCGATTCGTGCGTCTCCTGTGCGACAGTTTTCTGCGACTTCTGGTTGCGGACAGTTTTCTGTGTTCACCTGCACGACAGTTCTCTGGACTGCTGCGACTTTTGGTTGCGGACAGTTTTCTGCGTTCGCCCGCGCGACAGTTCTCTGGACTGCTGCGACTTCTGGTCGCGGACAGTTTTCTGCGTTCACCCGCGTGACAGTTCTCTGGACTGCTGCGTCTTCTGGTTGTGGACAGTTTTCTGAGGCCTTGCAAAACTGTAACAGCAGATCCCGCGCCCCCTCTCTCTCTTCTCTTCTTCTTCTTCTCCTTCCCTTTCTCTTTCTCTTCTCCTTCTTCTCTCCTCTCCTCTCTTTTTATTAAAGAGTAGGATTGGAACCCAAGACCTCCCCCTTCACAAAAGAAAGTCTTATCATTGGGCCAACAAGTTGGAAGTGGTAAAAATATAATGATTTTTGTTCATATATTGAAATCGCGGGAACTGTAACTCCCTAACCGTAAGGAGTTTGCTCTTGCTGTAAAAAGCAAAAATACTTCATTTTATGTACTCTATCTACATCTCTTGCTAGATCGCCGATTTAGAACTTCTCCAAGCTCACTTCACGGACGCACGCCACACGAGAAGGGTGGACATTTATGTCACTTCTCGATGCGTTTAAGGAGTTGGTGCCTGTTCCTCCGCACCTTACGGCTACCAATGCACGAGATGTCTTCCTTGATCTTCATGTCGACCTTCAACGGCTGATTGTCCGGCTGATTGTCCAGTGCATTATTGAAGGAGATGATGGGTGGAATGATACACCGTGGATGATTCATGGTGAAGAACTACTGATACGCTGGGAGGATTTTCTACTCATTGTGCGGTGATCGAACTACTTGCTGCTTCAGAGGTAATTAAAACGGTGTCCTTCATCGAAGGGTGGGATGCTCCCCAAGCTTGGGGGGAGATTTGGCGCATTTGCTTGTTGATTCCTGTGGAAAAGCTCGTCCTGAATGGTTTATTCACAATCTCATTACAAAGGTTTCTAGGCCTTGGCTATGGTTGGTAATGTTTCGACCAAGGAATCCATTTGTACCAAATGAGTATCTTGTGGCCTTCAAGCGCCGTTGTGTTTCTCTCAACTTTCTTACTGAAGACAGATGGCTATTGGTTCTTTTTTTTTTCCCGAAAAAACAGTTCTAATTATATTACTTCGAGAACAAGATACAAGAGGTCAGCTTATAGCTGACGGGCTGCGTACACAAACCGGACGCAGCCCAAAAGGTAGCATAATAAATCATACTCTCACGGAGGAATATGCTGAGTGTGAATGAACAGCCATCGGGGTGGTGAGTAGTGCCACCGAAGGCCCTGCGTAGTCTGCTCGAAGAAGAGGCTCTGTGAATCCCAAGCCTGGAGGAAGCGTCTCCGCTTCTCCTGACCAGCCCGGGAGTCTCCCTGAATCTGGTCCCACTGGCCTCTGAGGGTATGAATAATCTCACTCCAAATCTCCGCCATGATCTGGGCAGTCGATAAGGAGGTGCCACCGAGGATCTGCGCGCAGCGCGAGGTCCAGATGTGCCATCCTGTAATGCTGCTGATAATCTCCCAGACTGGCTGCCTCTCCCGAACTCCTGTATCAGCCTCTGCTAGGTGCTGTGGGATACCCTCGAGCGGCCCCCACGTCCCCTGTGTGATAAGGAAAGTGGGGTCCTGCTGGCATGCCTCGAACAAGTGATGAAGACCAGGTGCGGTGCTGCACCAACAGAACGCGCCCCAAGTGATCACTCCTAGCTCTGGTGCTGCACGAGTAAGAAGCCCGAAAGTCCACCTCCACACTTCCTGGGCGCGCATGCAGCTCCACAGGCAGTGTTTTGGTGACTCCTCATCCGCATGGCAAATCTGACAGCAACCGTCCTGGCCTATCTGCCTCAACCAGCTCCCCACTGGAAGACCTTTGTGGGTAAGAAGCCACAGGAAGTACGAGATCTTCCGCGGCCGCCAGCTCTCCCACAAGGCCTTCCAGAAAGCCTGCAAAAAGAACCTGGAGATACCCTGTGCGTACCAGCTAGGACGCTGGGTGGGGGGGCGGCTCTGCATCCTCCCGAGAATTCGCCTGCCCAGAGTCGTGCTGTAAGCGAAGAAGGAAGTCTGCCCCTGTCCTGTCACAATCTCTGGCCACCACCACTCTCCTGGGTCCCACTCAAGCTCTGACAAGGCCCGCCCCTCCCAGAGCCAAAGACGCCAAAGCTGCAACTGGTCCTGCTCGATACTAGGGTCGGTATGCCAGACCTTCCCCAGAAGGCCTACGACCCTAACCCTCTGCCACGGTAGTAGGGGGTCAATGAGCGCATCCTCTCTCCTGAGTCGTCCGTCCCCTGAAACCGCGAAGAAGGCGATAGAGGAGTCATCCAAACGTCCTGCGACCACCAGTGGGATGCCACGGGGGGTGAACTGTCCCAGCCAGTGGGTGTCTCCAGGCATGAGGACCTGAGGCTCAGGTGGA
Organism: Dipteris shenzhenensis; assembly: GCF_047967505.1. NCBI lineage: Eukaryota > Viridiplantae > Streptophyta > Polypodiopsida > Gleicheniales > Dipteridaceae > Dipteris > Dipteris shenzhenensis. Next base: position 33,044,778 of record NC_141609.1, on the reverse strand, counting down.
GCCAACCAAGCGGCTGGGATCGCTCCGTCGATCTCCGTGCGTCTCGCCTGGACTCCGCGTGCACCTCCCGCTGCGTCTGCCAGATCGGCCATCTCCAGATGTCTGTACGTATCCCTCCAAACTCGAAGGGACCGAGCTGGCCCCCTCATCCAGCCGTCCCACCTGATATGTGATCTCTCCCCCAACTGAAGGCCCTCGGCGTCTCTGACCTGCCCATTCCAGACGAGCGGCTGGCGATCGATCTCCTCCTGACAGCTGGGCTGGGACTGAATGAGACTGAGACGGAGCCGCCTCCAAACCATGAGGAGGCTACGAACGAGTGGGGAGCGGGGCTGAGTGAGCGGGGCGGAAGTGAAGATCCACCTGAAGGACGGTAGCCACTCTCCACCTCGGCGCGGGACACAAGAGCCGACTCCCTGCTGGAGTAACATCTTCCACTTCTGCCCCCCTGGGGTCAAACCGCGGATGATAAGCTTGCCTAACAAGGCCTGACTCTGAAGCTCTGGATCAATGACCCCCAGACCCCCCTCCGCCTGCGGAAGAATGACTGTCTGCCAAGCAACCCTGGCTCTGGTATCTCTCTGCCCATCCTCCCCAGACCAAAGAAAGTTCCGAACCAACCTCCTGAGCTGTGCCACGCTGGATCTCGAGAAGCACCAACAGGAAGCCACATACCAAGCCGTGGCTAGAAGGACCTGGTTAACTACTAAAGCACGACCTGCAAGGGACAGCTTAGCAGTGCTCCAGAAAGCCAGCTTCCGTCGGATGGAATCTAGCACCGGGAGAAACTGCTGAGCTGGCGTAATGTCTAGGCCAACCTGGAAGCCAAGGTATCTAGCTGTCTGACCACGTGGAATCCATCTGAAGCCCAGGAATCGCCCCCACTGAGAACACGCCCCCGGGTCTGTGAGAAAACCAACTGATTTGTTCCAGTTGATTTTCGCACCAGCGGCCGAGCAGAAAACCTCCAGGGCCATCCGCACCCTCTCTAGCATCCTCTCATCGTCCTGGACATAAAGGGCTGTATCATCTGCGTACTCTGAGTCCAGAAGCTCCGTGTCCTCCCGGAGTGGAAGGCGAACACCCCTGAGCCCTGTGGACCTCGCCCGAAGGTAGTAAGTCATGGCCTCGACGAAGAAGAGAAACAGATAAGGAGCCAGGGGACAACCCTGACGAACTGATCTCTCCAAGCTGAAACGCTCACCCATCCTGCCTCCAATGATGACTCTGCTAGACGCTGTCCTGTACAAAGCTGAGATACCCTGAATCCAGCCTGCCGGGAAACCTAGCCGCTCCAGAGTCCCCTCCAAAAAGGACCAATCCACGCGATCGTAGGCCTTCTCGAAGTCGAGAAGTAAAATGGCAAGGTGTGAACCGCTGTACTGAGCCCACTCCGCCGCCTCTGAAAAGGTGAAGACATTATCCAGGATACTGCGGTCCTGGACAAAGCCTGTCTGAGTGTCATGGACGAGGTCTGGGAGTAGAGGTCGAACTCTGGCACTGATCATCTTGGCGAGGATTTTGTAGGCAGTGGTAAGGAGAGTGATCGGACGCCACTGGCGGATCTCCTGTCTATCTCCTCCCTTCGGGATGAGGCAAATCAGTCCCGAGGAGAGGCTCTCTGGCATCTGACCGCTGCTGAAAATCCCCTGCAGAGCTGCAAGGAGGGGCTGATGGATCTGGTCCCAGAAGGAGGTGAAGAAAGCTCGGGATAGCCCATCCTCACCTGGGCATTTCTGCCCATCAATAGCCATCAAGGCCTCCAACATCTCATCCGCGGTGAACGGCGCCAACAAAGACGCCTGCATGCTGGGCTGGACCAGGGATGGAATGTGCCTCCACACCTCCTCACGGTCACGACTAGCACGAGGGGCAAGTGGCTCCTGCTGGAAGAGGGTCCTGTAGAAGTCAGTGGCCAACCCCATGACCTCCCCCGGGTCCGTAACAATGTGACCATCCGCTGTCCTGAGACTCCGTAGCTGATCACCTGCAGCTCTCTGGCCGTGTGTCCTGAAGAACTCCCTGCACATCCGGTCACCCTTCCGGGCCCAGAAGGAGAGAGAGGCGTGATAGGAGAACTCGGAGCGACGCTGGAGGGTCTCCTCCAAGAGGGCTCTGGCTCGAAGGGCCTGGATCCGAAGCTCCTCCGAGCCCGGGGAAGACTGCTGAAGTCGCTGAATGGAGGCGAGGTCCCTCCGAAGAGCTCTCTCTCTGCCCCACCAATCCTGTCGAACCTGTAGGGCTGCGAGCTGGCAGATCTGGCTGGACTCCTGCAGAGCCTGCGCGACCGAGTCTACCAGATCCATGCCCTCCCCCCAGTCTCTGTCCCAAAGACTGCAAATGCTGCTACGGACGTCCACCCTCGAGAAGATGGAATCGGGAATCCTGCATGATCGGGGGGGGAGAGTCTGGGCTGCCGAATCTAATGAGAGGAGCACAGGCGCATGGTCGGATAGTGTCGTCCCTGGAACAATGCCCGCCTGGCCACCTCTGCTGATGGCCCAATCACTGACATAAAACCTATCAAGCCGCTCCAGGAGTCTGCCTCCTTCCCTGCGGAAGCCCCAAGAGAAGTCCAGGCTCCCGTGCCAACGCCGGAAGGACGGGTCTCTCCAACTGTCCCTCCCTCCTGTCGCGAAGATGAAAGAGTCCCAAGCTGACTGCTCTGCCTGAGCCATACCTGTGAACTCCGGATCTCTACCCTGCTGGTCCTCCAAGGTCTCCAGGTTGTTGAAGTCTCCTCCAACAATCCAGGAATCCATGTCTGGAAGAATCCCTGTAAGTGTCCTCCAAAAGGTGGCTCTGCATCTGAGGTCTGTGGGAGCATAAATGTTGAGGATTCCTATCTTGGATCCCTCCAAATTCAGGCCTACCCAAAGGGCTCGGCCTGGGATCAACGTGCCGTGACCGAAAACTGACTGAGCTAACTGCTCGCACACGGAGGTACAGACCCCCCCGCTCCTCCCCTGTGCGCCGATCGAAGGCTCCCAATAAGTGTAGGAGCGTCCAGGGAGAACCTTCCCGCAGCTACGGGCATGAGCCGCAGAAAGCTTGTGCTCCTGGAGCAGCAGTACATCCAATCGACCAATCACTGCAGGCTGAAGTTCCTGACGCAAAATGAGCTTCCTGGGACCACGGGTACTCGAAGAGTGAAACCCGTTCACATTCCAGGAAACGAGGTGTAGGCTCATGGAGAGGGATGGGGGGCTGCGAACAGCTGTCTGCTCGCAGAAGAAGTCGAAGAAGAATCAGACAGATCGGAGTGGAGGCGCTGCCGCTTGTGAGAAGGTTTGGAGGGGGAGACGGGGTCGTCCTGCCCGTTCTTCAAAACCTTCAGCAAAGGCGAGAGGCCCCTAGTGCCATGAACAAATGCTTTCTCGAGCCAGCTCGAGATCTCTGAAGCAGTCATCCCGTAGAAGGTTCGGAGTTTCTGTTGGGACCAAGCTCTGACATCCTGGGGAAGAGGCCATTCCAGGGGGGGTCTGAGGATCACGATCAATCGGAAACGTTTGGCAGCGCAACGCCACCGCAAGCGCACATCGCCCTCGGACCACTGAGTCTCGAGGAGCTGCCCACCGGACGGGCCTATCCAGGAACAAATCTGGGCGTGTGTCTGCTCTCTGAGAGCCTCCCACACCGAGTCGTCTGTCCAGGTCTCGGTGCCATCGCTGAGGAACGTGAAGGCGAAGCTAGGGCCATCCCTGGGAGCCAAGGCACCAATCCTCCCATCCGCCCCTTTGCGGAGCATGAAGATACTAATGTCGAGACAAGCCGGGAAGGTCCCAAGGTCGGCCACATCCAGGTAGTCCCAGGGGCCAGATCTGTAAAAGTCTCGAGGGAGCTCTCTCTCCTGGAGCTGAGACCCAGCTGAGTCTGCCACTGAGGGGCTAGCGGGAAGGGAAACCTGCTCCACTGGTGGTACAGACACCAGGTGTCCTGCAAGCGGGGGAGGAAGGGGAGGAGGCTGCGGGATAGGCGGCTCGGGCTCCACGGAGGCGACTGGCGGAGAAGGTGGAGGAGGTGGAGCGGAGGCTGCACTCGGCTGGGAAGGCGACGGTGCAGCTAACTCTGTAGGAGGGGCGAGGGGAGCAGGGGGGGGAGGGGGATGGGGATGCATCTGGAACTGGGGCTGAGAGGGAGGGGGAGGGGGAGGGGACTGAGGAAAAGGAGGCGGGGGCTGAAACTGCGGGGCGGGCGAAGGGGGGGGAAACTGGGGAAACCGGGGAGAAGGCGGGGGGGTGGGGGAGAGGAGGATCTGAGGCTGTGGAGGGCGGGCTGCCGTCGAAGAAGAGGCTCTCCCAGGTCCCTGGGGCATCTGCCTGTCAGGCCTGTGGAGTGCTGCTGCAGGAATGGTGACCTCTGCCTCCTTGCCTTTATCCGAAATCTTCTTATTCTTTCCTCTTTTCCTTCGAACCTCGGTCCAACCGCCCACTACCTCTGGCCCAGGCTCCGACTGCCTCGGCTCCTCCTGACGTGGCTGTCCGGGGGGGGGAGGTGGGGGCGGAGGGGGCGGGGGCGGGGAGGGTCGAGACGAGCTGGCAAAGCGTGGACAAGCAGCCGCCAAGTGCCCAAAGCCATGGCACCGCAGGCACTGACCTGGCTGTCCGGTGACTATCATGCTCTGGGTGATACTGTCGGCACCTGTAACGATCTCGATCACTGCAGGGAGAGTCGCAGGATCCGCCACAGCCACACGGACTCGGGGAGCTCCTGCCGTGGTCACCGCATCGGCAAAGGTGTCGTGCATAACCCAGCCAAAATGGGAGCCCAAGTCCCTGACAATCGGCCGCAGCTCAGTAGCAAGCCCTGGAAAAACGAGTGTCACTGGGTGGCGAGGTATACGGAACCGAGTATCGAAATCCGCTGCGCTGAAACCACGGTACCACGGGACTATCATGATGATCTTCCCATCCACCGATGTGGGGGAACCGGCAACCAGATTGCTCGCAGCTTTCTCACTGGAGAGTTTGAGCCAGAAGATGCCCCTTCCCATAAGGGCCACCTCCTCAATGTGGCCATCCTCTAGCAAGAGAGTGGACTGGAGCCAGTCCCTGATGGTAGACCTGGAGGGGGAGTGTCCAATGACTCTACCGTAAACAGAGGTACGAGCAAAGTCACTGGCTACCGCCTGAACACGGGATGATTGTTGCTCTGTCAGGATAACGCGGTAGGCATCTGGAGAGGGAGGGTCCGACTGGGCCTCCGGATCCGGGCTGGGGGCCGCCATACCGCCAAGACTAACTGCAAGCTTCCGATGAAGAAAAACAGGCTGCCACCCAAGAAGGGGATGAAGCGGCGGTGGAGCCTGGGGGTGAGGCGGGCGAGGCGAAATGAAGGGTCGGAGGGGTCGAAGCTGAGGGCGGGGCGAAGGCTGCGGGGTGCGGGGAGTACGGAAGGGGCGAGAGGGCGGGGGGGGGGGGTGAAGTTGGAATGGCGGGGGTGGAGAGGTGAAGCGGGGGGGCGAGGGGAGCGGAATGAGGCGGAGGCGGGTGAAGCGAGGGGTGAAGGAGCAGCGAGGGGGCGGGTTGGAGCGGGGTGGATGGCGAGGGAGCAGCGAGGGGCGGAATGGCGGAGGCGGGGCGAGGGCGAGGCGGGCTGGGGAGAGAGAGAGAGAGAGAGAGAGAGAGAGAGAGAGAGAGAGAGAGAGAGAGAGAGAGAGAGAGAAAAAAGAGAAAAAAAAAGAGAGAAAAAAAAAAAAAAAAGGCGAGGCGGCAGCGAGGGGGGGGGTTAGAGCGGGGGCGAGGGGCGGGGTGGAGCGAGGGGGCGGGATGGAGCGGAGGTAAGGGGGCGGGATGGAGCGAGGGGGCGGGTTGGAGCGAGGGGGGGAGGGGCGAGGGGCGGGTTGGAGCGAGGGGGCAGATTGGAGCGAGGGGGCGAGGGGCGGGTTGGAGCGAGGGGGCGGGAAGGAGCGGAGGCAAGGGGGCGGGATGGAGCGAGGGGGCGGGATGGAGCGAGGGGGCGGCTGGAGCGGAGGTGAGGCGAGGGGTAGCGGGAGGGGTGGAGGTGGTCGCAGCGAGGGGGGGGGGGGGAGCGAGGGGGGAGGTAGGGGCTAACGGCGAGGGGGGGAGGGGAAGCTCGCAGGAGCGCTAGATGGCTATTGGTTCTTCCCACATTTCTAGAGGGTTTGGCTTAAGTGTGGTATGAGAAGCAAACCGAAGACGTTCGCCAAAGCTGGCCAAGGTTGACAGCAGCAATGATTGAGTATTTCGGCAAAGAAGAGGAGCCGGAGAATGTGTACCTGCAGGTGGCAAACTTGAAGCAGTCTGAAGGTGAGACGGCACGTCGATATGTGGATCGAGCGGCCGTGCTCCTGGACCGTTTGATTGCCACACAAGAGGACAATGCCGGGTTTCGAGCTGAAATGACTCAGCATGTGCTGGGCTACCTTGTAGCAGGAGCGAGTGATGAATTCCGCCTCAAGCTTAAATGGGAGAATCCAGAAACTATGGTGCTAGCACATGAGATTGCTCAAAAGTTTGATAAAGTTCAGTCTAACCCCGCTTCAAAGAAGATGATTGTCCCTCCGCAACCCCCTCAATTCCTGCAACAACAACCTGTGGTGCAGGTCTAGAGGTTATATTTCTCAGCTCATAAGACCTATCAGGAACTTCCTTTGGAGCGGGTTAGATGGCACCTCAGATGTTGTAGCCAGGGTGGCTTGGGAGACCCTCATTCTCCCCATAGGGGAAGGAGGTCTCAATATTATTGATCCAAACTTGCAGTGTATAGCCTTGCTCTTTAAATTTGTAATGAGAGGATTAATGCCTGGAGAGGAGCCTTGGAAAGATTTTTTCTTACACAGTGTATGGCCTTGCTCTGTAAATTTGTAATGAGAGGATTGATGCCTACAGTAGCCTTGGAAAGATTTTTTCTTACACAGCATTCAGTCTTGTACACCATCTCATGGGGGAGATTGGATGGATAGCTTAAGATGGATCTTTACTTCAGTCCATCTTAGATTTCCCTCTTTCCCTCTCATGGCTGCCATTCTGAAAGCTTGGGGCAGCTTTAGAGGCACTCTTCAGAGAGTTCCACCCTCCTCTCGAGAAGAAATAGACAAGCAGCCAGTCATGTGGAATGACTCTATATTGGATGAGCATGGCAGATCGCTAGGAGTGTCACATTACATGCAGTGGTCTAGACGGGAGAGGGGACCTGCTTCCACAGTAGGTGCTTGGAAGGCTTTTAGGAAGCTTCCAGAGGATCAGAAACTCTTGTCAATTGGCCACCTCAGAGGGAGTGCAGCCAGGATGCAACAGATAGAAGTAGCCATACCAGCAAAGTTGGATAGATACAGATGGCATGCTGATCACAGAGTCCACTTGGTTGGGAGCTTTCACGGGGATAGGTATTCCATTACAGGTTATTGCTTTGCGGGATGCACTTGAGGAGACCCTTGTCTTTGATGTTCAGTCGTGAGACAGACTTCTTAGATCTTCAGATGATATTCTTTTGGAGGTTGCCTTCTAGTCTGTTAGGATTACAGGTTACATGGAGTGGGACAAGGACTCACAGTGGTATCTGATCCTGACCCTGCTCTCTTGGCACTTGGGTCTTGGAGACTTTGGTTATATGGTGGTTCCCCCATTAGGTTCTTGTAGTGGGACCCAGGAGAGTGGGAATGGATTGATGAAGGGAACCAAGAGAAGGGCATCCCCTTCTTTCATTACACAGTCAGAAATGCAAGGAGATTTCAGATTAGCAATAGGATTGGAGGCCCTCCAGAGCTCCTCATTCGGACAGTAATCAGATTTCTGCAGAGATGCAGGAAAACTTTTGGAGGAGGCTCTGGAAATCCCTCACAGGAATAGAAAGATCACTCTCTTATTTTGGCTTTCTATGCACGGAGGGATTGCAGTGAACTTGTGGAGATCTAGGTTCGGGGCTGACCCTACTTGTCCTCGATGCCACGCAGCTGTTGAGTCAGTTCAGCATTGCCTTTGGAGTGCAGACAGGCGAGGATGTGATTTGGAAGGGTGTTGCTAGGATATTTTGCATATTTCGTAGAGCACCCTTCTTCATGACTTGGGGATCAGTGGCATGGTTATCTCTTACTGGCCCTCACGTGTTTTTTGAGGGACATGACTCAGACTCATCCTTCATTATATACGACGACACTCTATGGAGTCTTGTTCTCTCTAGGATGTTTCCTTCACTCCTTTTAGAGTTGCTCATGCCTCGGTGGACACATCGTGAGAGATTCTGGCTAGCATTACAGCTTGGCCTATTTGGAGGGCCACATGTACGGAGGCAATGGAGGGTTCCCAGGTTCACCCTTCCCAATCTATGGCCAGTATATGGATTGATACCATACACACATTGGTGGCCATCTGGGCGAGCATGCAGGGATCCTCCAGAGCAGCTAAAGCCAGGAGAGATACTTTTTCCAGAGTTTGGAGAGGATCTCCTTTCTTCTGTGAGTCTCCTTCAGGGTTGAGGTGGCATTTTCAGCCTCCACCTTGGATTTTTGTTAGCTCTTTTTTAGCTGGTTTTTTTTTTCATGCATGGCATGATGTACTCCCGCATTAGAGCTTGCTCTTGCGGTTTTCATTCATACTTAATGAAGTAATCTTTTTGCAAATATTAAAAAAAATGAACCTTTCCCGCACCATTTCGGACGGGAATTTTTTTTTGCAAAATTTTGTCTGTACGGCTGTATGACTATGTACGGATAGCTGCGTGACAGTGCCAAGAGTCCGTACAACTTGTCAGAAGGCGATTCCAAGCATTTTTTGGCTGTTTTTGCTCAGATCTGGACTCTTTTCAGTTCTAGGACAGTTTCGGGAACTTCTCTTGCCCATATTGCAAGTGCATTGCAAGGTACATTGTTCATTTGCAGTGTTACACAACTTCAGGCTGTTTTGGGCACTTGTTTTTTAGTGGGTAAAGCTTCTACAAGTTGTTTGCAGCTCTTCCAAACTTGCATTTGGATTCCCATTGTGTTGGGTGTAAGATTTGTGGCTGGAACAAGCCTTTTTGGTGCCTACTCAGCTTACATTTATGAGTCTTGAGACTCATTAACAGCTACTTGCAGTTGGGATTGCATTCTAGCACGTGAAGTGCTTCAGAATACTGGAATTTGAGCCAGTGCTTAGCTGATTTTTGGGGCAAAAGTACTTTGCATGTTGGCCATTGTTTGGCATTGCATTGAACCATTGTCTGGCTGCAATTTAGCATATTTTTTTGGGGCAGAAGTAAGTGCTTGTATCCCGGAGGGGGATTGTGATTGAGCAGATTTTTTGGGGCGGATTTTCGCAACTATTATCCCAGCAGGGATTGGGCTTAGTGCAAGCAATTTTTGGGACATATTTACTACTATTTCAAAGCAGCTACTATCAGTACATGCCACTGAAGTAATTGCATAGCAGTCAGTTATATTTCAGGTGCCCATTTGTTGCCTTTCTTTGCAGATTTATTTGCAGGTATTCTTGAGCCAGCATCATGTCTCTTTCAAAGAATTTTGGGACCATGTCTGAGGCCAACAAGTTGGATGGCCCCAACTATGCTTTGTGGTCATTTACACTCAAGAATATCTTGGTTGGAAAGGGCTTATGGGACATTGTTAATGGTGATGAGGCTAGACCTCCTGGATCTAGCACGAGTGCATCTTCCACTTCTGGCACTACCACTCAGTCTTCTACAACCACTCCCACGTTGGATTAAAAGAGGTTTGGTCGCAAGGATGCCCATGCTGAAAGATCATAGTGGTAGGAAGAGAAGCAAGCTAACACTAGGAATGGAAAGGAAAGATAACAAGCATAATGGAAATGAAATTGAAAGAAAATGAAAGCAATGGACAAGTACTCACATGATACCAAAAGAGTTTGATGTTGACTGATATGACAAGACTAGAAAGTACAATGCCTTTATAGAATAGGCACACACACTCTAGGTTCACATGTATATGGGATAAGTCCCATAGTGACATGTGGTACTCTAGGATATAAAGTAGTCTAGTACTACTTCTAGGACTCAATAAAACACACTAGAACACTCACTTTGGCTTCATGTTCTAACACCCCCCCATGAAGGCAAGGTGAGAGAATAGAGGAGAAAATCTACACCCATGATAGCATCCAACTATTAGCCTATGCAATCTCAGAGGCAAGTGTGCATGGCTCAGAGGCTAGTGAGCATAGTACAACAGACTCAGAGGCTCATCTAGCATGGCTCAGAGGCCCAACAAGCATGAATGCAAAAGACTAAGAGCATGGCTCAGAGGCTAGAGAGCATGGCACAACAGGCTCAGAGGCTCTACCAAGCATGGCTCAGAGGCTCAACAATTGAGTACCCATAAATGGAAGGACTCCTTCCAAACATCCCCCCATGGCTTCATAACATGAAGTGGTAGGAAGCCAAACACAAATAAAATCAATACATCAATTTAGGAGGATAATCCAAGGTTGAGGACCTTATTGACACACTGACTCTTTATGATAATCATTATAGGGGGACTACCCAGGGAAGAGTACCCAATTACATCAAGATGATTTCAGATTTCAGAAAGCATAGTCACGATCATTAGGCTCATAAACCTCCTGATGAATAGAGAATTCTTCCACTTGAGCTGTGAGAGCATGAATTGGATTATCATCTAGTTCCTCTGCATCATTGTCTCCTTCTGCAACCAGGTGGACATGGTCCTTGTGTTGTTGCTGGGCAATCTTCTTGTAGCACCGGTCTTCGGTGTGTCCAAGTCTCCCGCAGTATGTGCACTCTGAAGGAGTGAACTTCCCTTTACCTTTGGAAAATGGAGCATGTGAGGCAGGACTACCTTTACCCTTGGAGAAGAGGACATTGGAGTCAGGAGTGTCGATATTCCTCCTATCATGATCCAGTAGCATGGCGACCATAGCGTGAAAAGTCATGCCCTGTGCGACACGAAGTGCTGGAATAATCTCACGGTACTTGGGCATTTCTTCGATGCTGGAGAGAAGTACTGCTACCTGATCATCTTCCCAACGGGGGCCTTGAGGGCTGCGAGCTGGGTGACGAGAGACTTCATGTGGTTCAAATGTGCCATGAGCGACACATCATGCTCCATTTGGAGTTTAAAGAACTCCTGCCTGAGAAAGACTTTGGAATTGACTATCTTGTTGCCAAATAAATGCTCGAGCTTGTCCCAGAGTTCAGGTGCCGTGAGGTCAAAATCAAAGTGATGAATCACTTCATCACCAAGACCTAATCCAATGAGGGAAAGAGCTTTGTGTTGAGGGTCTCCCACTATTGGATCTTGGTATCATCGAAGAGTGGCTCCTTGAGTTTTCCATTGACCACAGACCATGCTCCCTCTCTCATAAGAGCAAATCTCCGCTTGGTTTGCCAAATAGGAAAATTCCTACCATTGAGCTTCTCGATGTTGTACTTGGAGAAATCCATGGCAGCAAACTGACTTTGGGTAGCTTCAGCACACAAACAATTGAAGCGCGGGAAAGAGCTTGAAGTTGAAGCTGAATGAATATGTTGAAGGCGCAATGATTGGAGCAGAGGTTAACGATGAAGAGGATGGAGAGCTCCACGTTGAGCTGGCTGCATCATGCTTGGGCTGTCAAATCATTGAGCTCTAAAACAAAATTCGCGCGCAGAAACAATTTTCGTCACTTCTTGCAAGGGCTGTAATTTTTCACATAAAACTCGGATTGCAATGATGTAAAGACGAAATTTGTAGTACTCAATGTCCTCTACAACTTTGCTGAACAAAGCCGTGATTCTGCTTCTAGATCCGGATAGAAGCAGAAAATCGCCCGCAGGTCACATAAAGATGTAGCTGAAGGAAGGAGAAGTGAGGTGGCAGATCATGGCGTGGAGAAGAGAGCTCAAGGAAGAGAGAAGAGGGCAGCTTTCCAAGGAGGAGGAGGTAGAGTAGCTTCATTTGCCTCCCTCACCTCAACCTCTTAGAAGGGAAAGGGAAAGAGAGAGCAGGGCTAGGAACATGGCTATGATACCACATGAAAGATCATAGTGGTAGGAAGAGAAGGAAGCAAACAGTAGGAAATGGAAAGGAAAGATAACAAGCATAATGGAAATGAAATTGAAAGAAAATGAAAGCAATGGACAAGTACTCACATGATACCAAAAGAGTTTGATGTTGACTGATATGACAAGACTAGAAAGTACAATGCCTTTATAGAATAGGGACACACACTCTAGGTTCACATGTATATGGGATAAGTCCCATAGTGACATGTGGCACTCTAGGATATAAAGTAGTCTAGTACTACTTCTAGGACTCAATAAAACACACTAGAACACTCACTTTGGCTTCATGTTCTAACACATGCGTTGTCTGTAAAGACACACATTAAGTCCACTATCAAGTATTGCAAGACCTTCAAAGGCAGCTTGGGATAGAGTGAAAAGTATGCGGAATGTGAAGAATGAAGCAAGAAGCATTGCTTTGAATAATAAGGTCAACAACTTGTCCATGCAGGAAGGTCAAACTATTTCAGTTCATATTGCAAAGATTACTGACATTCAGGATGAGCTCGCAGCTATTGATGAGGATATAGAAGACAAGAAATTGGTCTCTATCACCCTCAATAGTCTGGCACCCTCATATGATACGTTTGTTACCTCCTTGACTATTATGCTCAAGGCTGCTCCACTCAATTTTGAGAAGTTACTTGGCATGCTCTTACAGGAAGAAATGCGGACTTCCAATTCAGCCCGTTCGAGTGAGCAAGCACTTGCCACTCATGGAAAGTGTAAATTTCAGAAAAAGACCAACCATGCTTATCAGCCTAGGAAGGAGGTGAATGCAAACACAAATGCAGGGAATGCAGATAAAGGTGCAAAGGTGAAGAAAGGCAAATGCAATTATTGCAAGAAGGTTGTTACATTGCAGAGTGCCAAAAAAGGATTGCCAATGAGAAAAAGAGTCAAGGCACAAGTAGTAATTATGTGGCACCAGCTGAAAATGCCAATGCTTCACCATCTCATGCAAACTTTGCACAAGAGGGAAAGGATTATGTGTTAACTGCATTTCAGGACAGCTTTCATGCCAAGGGGGATTTAGTTGCACATGATGCTTCTCTTGCTTCATCTGAGGATTCTTCATTTTCTGCCATAGATACTTGATATCTATATAGTGGTGCATCGGAGCACATGACTCACAGGAAAGAGTGGTTTTAAGAAACTAAACCTGTTCATGGCAGATAGGTTACTTATGTCAATGATGCCACTCAGGACATCACAGGAGTGGGAGATGTTTCCATTCTTCTAGACTTATGAAAGAAAAAGTATATCCATGATTTCTGGTATGTTATACTGAACTTGGACCATCCTTTTGGAACGGTAGGCGATGCAACTTTCCAAGAGCACAAGCTTCACACACCTCTTGAGCGGGCTGCTGTAATTTTGGCAATCCTTCAACCATATTATGATTATGTAAATATGCCAAAGCTCTGTGATGTGCATGACCAAACCTGGTATGCCATAAATCACCTGGAGTAGAAGAAGAGATAGCCATAGCATGTTGATTACAGGGCTGAGCATCAAGCTTGTAAAGACCCATGCTGGCCTCATAAGAACCTGTAGCCACAATCTCATACCCTTTCTTTGAATTCTTGATCGTGCATTGATCATCCTGGAATTCCACAAGCATGTGCTGATCATGAGCCATGGATGGAACTGAAACAAGATTTTTTCTCAAGTCATCATAAGCAGGGATGTTTTGTTTGCAGAGCATGATAGCATGCAACCCATCTGTGAGGAGTTACCTCCATATGATGATACACCTTTGGACATCATTCATTTTGAGGATGATGCTGATTTGGGTTCTCCAATTGATGTTCCCTCTACCTCTCAGACTCCAGCAAGGTTGCCACATGTTGAGCGTTCTTTTCCCTCAAATGTTTCAGATTTGCAGGCAGCTCATGGGGAGGGATGACCCAATATTTGGAAGCGTTATCAACGCCGTGCAAAGGATGTTACTCCAGATGCACTTTAAGATGCTATTCCCAACGGGACGCTGAGGATTGAGTTCCTAGATGGGCTAGGTTGACACTTGCAGATACTAAACATCAGCCTATATAGGGGAGAACCAGGGCCAGCACTCAGAATGCTAAGAAGCAGGTGAATTTTGATCTCATGACCCAAGTGATGAAAGCTAAAACTGAGCCTCAGCACTGTGTGGAGGCTCAGGGCCATCCAGCATGGCAGAGAGCCATGGAAGCTGAGATTAGATCCATTCAAAAGAATGCTACATGGGACTTGGTTGATACGCCCATTGGCAAGAATGTGGTTGGCACCAAATGGATCTACAAAATAAAGTATCATGCAGATGGTACAGCTGAGAAGTATAAAGCCCATTTGGTTGCCAAGGGATATGCACAAGAAAAGGAGATAGATTATGAGGATACTTTTGCTCCGGTGGCCAAGATGACTACCATTTGATCTGTCATCGCTCTTGCTGAGTTCTATGGTTGGTCTGTGTACCAGATGGATGTCAAGACCACCTTCCTCAATGGGGATCTCATGGAGGAGGTCTATGCGCATCAGCCCCAGGGTTTTGTTATTCAGGACAAGAGCACAAGGAATGCAAGCTTAGGAAATCCTTGTATGGGCTGAAGCAAGTGCCTTGTGCATGGTATCATAAGATGCATCAACTCTTTCTGTCCCATGGCTTTGTCAACACTCATACAGAGCCAAATTTATAAGTTCTGCAACAAAAATCAGATTTGGTCATACTTGTGCTTTATATCGATGACATCATACTCACTGGCAGTAATTTGCAGCAAATTGCAGCATGCGGTCCGTCTTGTGTCAGACCTTTGACATGATAGATTTGGGCCTCTTACACTTTTGACTTGGCATTGAATTTTGACAAACCCGAGGGGGATTTCTATGTCACAGACAAAATATTCGAAGGGGTTGTTGCAAAGATTTAAGATGGAGAGCTGTAAGCCTGTGGCCACTCCATTGGAAAAGGGAATCAAGCTAAGTAAGCACGATACAGCTGAAAAGTTTGATGGCACATTGTACAGGTAGTTGGTGGGCACTTTTATCTACTCATGCTCCACAAGGCCAGACATTGCCTATGCCACATGGCTTCTTAGCTAGTTCATGCATTGTCCCATAGTCATGCATTGGAATGCAGCGAAGAGGGTTCTCAGATATGTACAAGGTACACTTTCCTATGGGCTGCATTATGCTCCGTATGGTGACATTTTTTTGAGTGGCTTTACAGATTCAGATTGGTGAGGGGACATAGATGATTGCACATCCATTTTCGGCTATTGCTTCTCATTGGGCTCAGCATGTATCTCATCGCTCAATAAGAAGCAAGACCGAGTGTCTCTCTCTAGCAGTGAAGGAGAGTACAAAGCTGTGAATTCAACCACTATGGAATGTATGTGGTTGAGGAAGCTTTTGCATGACTTGCATCATGCTCAGGATGGTGACGCAACTTATGTGACAGCTAGAGTTGCATTGCTATTAGAAACAATCGTGTATTTCATGCTCGCATGAAACACATTGAGAATCACTATCATTATGTGCGGGATTGTATTACAGATGGCTTCATCGACCTCACATATTGTTCCACTGAGGACAATGTGGCGGATATCTTCACTAAAAGCCTGTCAACATCTCTTTTCACACGACATCGACCTCGCTTGGGGATACAAGACATACAAACAATGTCAAGGGGGGTTGTAAAATGACATTGTTTTCTTTTGTACTCCCATAGGTCGCTATATCCACATGTGGATGAATTTGTGCAACCATGGTACTACTATGACTAGACTCTAGACTACTTTAGTCATATCATTGAGGGGGGATTTGTAGAGATATCTACAATGATATGGTGTTGTAGGCCATAAGTCTACTATATGGTTGACCAGTACTTAGGTACTATATATACCAAGTACTTATATTGTTTGTTTTTGAACATTTCACTTGTGTTCACTTCTTGTTCTCTTGTGTTCACAACTATTCTCCATTCTTGTTCCTACAAGGGGTTCATCCCAACCTAGTCTGAATCGGCTTATAGCTAAAACTTGGACCTGGATCTTGCAGATTGAGGCAACCCTTCCAGTGGATTGGGTAGACACAGATAATATGCCTCTCACTTGCTCCACTTGGGCAGGTGCTTTTACGAGAGGAGGTATTCCTCTTCAGGTTTTGGCCTTTCGAGATGCACATGGAGATGCCTTAGTTTTTTATGTGCATGATGGTGGCAAATTCAAAGTGGTTCCTTGACCCAGACCCTCGGCTTCTCTCCACTGGATCTTGGAGGCTTTGGCTCTACGGGGGAGTTCCCATTAGGTATTTGCAGTGGGACCCTGGAGAGTGGGAGTGGATTGACACAGGGCATCGAGAGAAAAGCATCCCTTCTTTCGCTACACGGTCAGTAATGCGAGGAGATTCCAACTTAGTAGTAGAGGTTGGAGACCTTCTAGAGTTCCTCATTAGGAGGCATTTGATCACTACGGATTTGCAAAGGTGCTTCTGGAGGAGACTCTGGAAATCCCACAGGCATAGAAAGATCACTCTTTTCTTTTGGCTTTCTATCCATGGTGGGATTGCAGTGAACCTTTGGAGATCCAAACTCGGAGCCGACCCTACTTGCCCTCGTTGCCTCTCTACTTTGGAGACTATTCAGCATTGCTTATGGAATTACAGATAGACGAGGATGATTTGGATGGGGGTAGCCAGGATTTTCAGTCACTTTGTGCACTCCCTGTTCTTTATGACATGGGGCTTAGTGGCTTGGCTTTCTCTTACTGGGCCTCAGGTCTTTTATGAGAGGCATGACTCTTCTTGGGCCATTTCGATTTGACGTCATGTTGAGTCATGTTCTTTGGATGTGGTACGACACCTTCCTTTTGCAGCAGTACATGCCTCTGTGGATACCTCTTGGGAGATACTGGCGAGCATAGCAGCCTGGCATATCTGGAGAGCCGGATGCACAGATGCATTGGAGGGAACTCAGGTTCATTCCTCGCACACATTGGCTAGTATCTGGACAGACACCATACATACTTTGATGGCCATATGGACGAGCATGTAGGGAGACTCACGTGCAGCCTCAGCTAGGAGGGCTTCTTTTTTCAGGGAATGGAAGGATTCTCCTTTCTTCTCTGAGACTCTTACAGGGTTGAGGTGGCATTTTCAGCCTCAGCCTTGGTTGTTTCCACCTCATTTTGAGGGGTTTATTTATCCTCATGGTTACATGATGTATTCCGCTTTAAGCTTGCTCTCGTGGATTTTTTCTCTTACTTAAAAGAAGTCTCTTTCTTGGAAAAAAAAAAAAAAACTTGGACCTGACTGTACGGATGAAAGACGCTGATGAAGTACAGTGACTTGGTAGTACGACTGAACGACGGCTGCTTGTACGGCCTGAGTATACGGAGGTGCGGGCTATGTACGATGCTGCTGTTGTACGATGACCTAGTTGTACGGCTGTACGATGACTTGGTAGTGACCATACTCTCCACATCTGTAGCACATGATGGGTCTTCAAAGGTTTGTCCCTTTAAGTATCCCTCCCCGATCTCCTCGGAAACCACCCCATCAACCGTGTTGGTAGTATGGTACATTTTCACCTCCTGGAGTAGGTGGTTTGGTAAGGTGCATAGTAGGGTTGGGGAAAACAATATGGTGCCCCAAGAGGAGTGGGTGTAGGAACTTGAAGTAAAGGAGGGTTAGGAAGTAATGGAGGTGGCATAGTCGAAGGAAGAAGTGGCTCAGATGCCTTCACAGAAGGAGGAGGTGGACTAGAAGTGGTTGATGCAGCTCTGTTGACTACAACCAACAACTAGAGATCCCCAGTAGAGCTTCCTTAACCCTTTCAGAAACCTGCATTATGAAGCATCATGCCCATGAATTTCGTAAAATGTACAAAAGGAAGTGGAAGTCGGTACCTTACGCTTAGATGGGCATTACCAGTGACCACCATGCCCAGCCCCTTTGCATTCAGTTCACTAGAGACTACTTCTCATCTAGGTTTCAAAGGATGACGGTCCATCCACCCTTGTTCTATCTTTATGTGCCTCTTTGATTTCTTCCAATTCCTTCTTAAGATGAGCCCTCCTCTCTTGAGCGGTTGGTAGTTGAAAGTTGTGTTGGTGCAAAACTCAATTGGGACCGTTCCATCTTCACGGCCTTCCTCGGGAACATTTGCAGGGAGGCATGTTGGTAAAGAGAGGGACGGAGTCGAAGTCATGTTTGATGGATAGGCAATAGGGAAGGAGAGAGATAGTGGAAAGACTGCATAAAAGTACATGAGAGAGGAGGTAGAACGTTCACAGAAGGTAAGGACATGACCGGGGCAAGATGAGTAACCACAGGTGGGATGGATGTAGAAGCACAACTTGACACTAACCCTGATTTATGTGAAGCAGATGAGATAGCAGCTTGACCAACTTGACTAACGGATGTCGAGTTCGATGCAGGAGGAGTCACCACATTTGCAGAAGTGGTTGTTGATGAAGATATCATTGCAAGACGAGAAGGGGGATCTCTTGACCTTGATGAGCTCCTAATGAGCTTTCATCCTTTGTATCTTCCTCTTCCACCCGCTCTCTTTTTCTCCGGAGCGCCAATCTTACCACCAGGGATCCCACCTGTCCAAGTCAATGAGAGCTTCAATGAAGTTACTTGCTCTAGCTACTGCTTCAATGGGTTCAATCTGTGCTCTCGCTCTGAGGACTTCCGTTGCATGTAATGCTTCTTGTATTGAGTTTGATCAGCCGAAGGTCTTCTCTCCACTCTCCTTTAGTACCTCCAAGTTGTCTCACTAGCTCCTTCAAGGATATCAGAACTACTCGGCATAAGACCTCTCTCCTGTAGGACCCTAGAACACCACTTCACTCTTGCTACTCAACACTAGCAGTGTCCCACCGTGATCGCCATAAATTGTCTAAGGGGGGATCTGAAAGATCATAGTGGTAGGGAGAGAAGCAAGCTAACACTAGGAATGGAAAGGAATGATAACAAGCATAATGGAAATGAAATGGAAAGAAAATGAAAGCAATAGACAAGTACTCACATGATACCAAAGAGCTTGATGTTGACTGATGTGATAGACAATAGACAAGTACAACACTATATAGTGTGACACTAGACTCTAGAAAGCCATAGTGTATATGGGATAACTCCCAATATGACATGTGGCATGTCTAGGACTCATAGACTATAAAACATCCCCCCATGAAGGCAAGGTGAGAGACTACTAGAATGGAACCAACAATAGAACATGACAATGACAGCCATCAAACTGTGCACCCTATGTAACTCAGAGGCTAAAGTCTGAGCGTGTTCAGAGGTTGATCCAAGCACTCTCATGGCTTGAGACTCAACATGCTCAGAGGCTCACGTTATAGCATGGCTACATGACCAGCTCATAGGTCTAGAAATACACCACCATCTTGGAACTTGGCCAGGCCTGATAACGAGACCTATCAAAGCCAATACATATGGCTCCCACAGTACATCCCCCCTTGGCTTCATAACAGGACATGTTAGGAAGCCACACACCAAAATAGGAAAACCAATAAATCTTTTTAGGAGGACTATCCAAGGCAGAGGACCTTTAGACTCAATGAAAACCAAACACTCAATACATATCATTTTAAGGAAACTACCCAGGGTAGAGGACCCCAAAATACATCAAGCTATAGGAATAATAGATCAGAAACAAAAGTCTCGATTATCAGGTACATAGACCTCTGAATAGAGAGAGAGATCTCTGATGTCGGTAGTAAGAGCATGAGTCAGTGTCGAAGCATCATCTTCTTCTTCGTCTTCACTTGTTGCAGCCCCAACCAAGGTGGCATGATCCTTGTGGTGTTGCTTGGCAAGCTTCTGGAAGCAACGATCCTCGGTGTGACCAAGCTTCCCACAGTGATTGCATTTGAAAGGCTTTAATTTGCCTAAGGCTTTGCCCTTGGAGTACAGTACAGTGGAGTCCGGAGTGTCTGCATACTGTCTATCATGATCAATAAGCATAGCAACCATATCATGATAACCCATTTGTGTCACACGCAATGCTGGTATGATCTCCCGGTACTTAGAATTTTCCTCAATGCTCGAGAGGATCACAACAACTTGATCATCTTCCCCTACAGGGGCCGCCAGACTAGCAAGCTGAGTGACAAGGGATTCCATATGATTCAAGTGAGCAAGAAGAGAGTCTTCATGCTTCATTTGCAACTTGAAGAATTCATGTCTGAGGAATACCTTTGATTTGATGATTTTGTTGCCGAACAATTCTTCAAACTTATCCCATAAGTTGAGCAGTGGAATCAAAATCAAAATGATGAATAACGTCATCACCCAACCCCAAACCAATGAGAGAAAGAGCTTTGTCATTCAGATTCTCCCAGTGTGCAATTTCCTTTTCATCTGATTGGGACTTTTTCTCCTTGCCACGCACAATATTCCACACTCCATCTTTCATAAGTACAAGACACATCTTGGTTTGCCATGTAGGGAAATTCTTACCATTAAACTTCTCGAACGCAATGGTAGTTGATTTGGAAGACTCCATGGTTGTGGGCAGCAGCTCCAAGAGAATGTCGAGCAGAACGAGCAAATTTGGCACTGCAATCGAGGTTGGAGCAGCTACTGTTGGTGGCAGTTCCAAGGCAATATGGCGAGGGCAGAGACGACTGCTAGTGGTGCTTCAATCGACGGCAAGAGCAATTGGAGTTGGCACACATTTCAAGGCTGTACGGGCAGGCTGGTACGGCACATAGTGCACAAAAACAGTCCGTACGGCCTGTATGGCCTGCTTACAACAGGCTGTACGGCCTGTTTGCAGCGGGCTGTAGTAGCTGAAGAGGGGGTAGTTGATGGCGAGGAAAGAGCATGGTGAGGCTTGGGTAGAAGGAGTGCTCATAGAAGGAGAGGGGGTAGTTGATGGCAAAGAAAGAACATGGTCAAGCTTGGGTAGAAGAGGGAGTGCTCAAGGAAGGAGAGGAGAGGGCAGCCTTCTAAGGAGAATGAGGTAGAGTAGCTTCATTGACCTCCCTCACCTCAACCTCTTGGAAGGGAAAGGGAAAGAGAAAGAGAGAGCAAGGCTAGGAACATGCCTCTGATACCACATGAAGATCATAGTGGTAGGGAGAGAAGCAAGCTAACACTAGAAATGGAAAGGAATGATAACAAGCATAATGGAAATGAAATGGAAAGAAAATGAAAGCAATAGAAAAGTACTCACATGATACCAAAGAGCTTAATGTTGACTGATGTGATAGACAATAGACAAGTACAACACAATATAGTGTGACACTAGACTCTAGAAAGCCATAGTGTATATGGGATATTTCCCAATATGACACGTGGCATGTCTAGGACCTCACTAGACTATAAAACACACCTAGACCACCTAGAACACTCATTTTAGACTCACTTTGGCTTCATATTCCAATAGGATCCTACTACTTTCGGAAGTGTTATCAGAAGCTTAAGCCCACTGGTGCGAGTAGCAAGTAGGATGTGTCAATGAAAGCATGGAATGAGCAGGGTGCGATGGTGTCATTGATGGTGTGAGTGTTGGACGATAATGTCAACGATGGAATGAGTAGGGGATGATGGGACGAATGTGATACGAGGGCAAGAGTGATGTCAATGAGCAAGATGCTAAAGCGGAGCACAATCACAAGAGCCAACCTTCGGCATGAATGAGCAAGATGCTAAAGCAGAGCGCAATCACAAGAGCCAACCTTCAACATGAATGAAACAAAACTCAAGCCACATGACACAAGGTCCATTGTAGCAAGTGAAGGAGGATGAAGAGAGAGACATGAAATGAAGAGGACTTGCAATTGCGACCAGAGATGGAAGGAAGCATAGTGTATAAGAGCTGAACAAAGAAAAATACACCAACAGGGCACCACCATGATAAACCATGCGAGCTCGTGACTCAAGCCTTCCTCCCACTCTCCCCTCCCCATCCAACAACCATCCCCCTTCTTCCCCTCCCCTTCATCCACTCTGCTTCCTCTGGAGGGTACCTTATCCTTGCTGAGAATCTTCTTCCGTTCTCCCAATTGGTGGTGTCTCTGTCTCCTTGCTGAGAATCTTCTTCCGTTCTCCCAATCGGTGGTGTCGTCTCCCTTAGCCGTTCCAATGCTCCGAATCTTGATGGCTTCACCCACTTCTGACTCGCCATCCTCCTCCGAGTTGGTAACATAATTACCCTATATGCACCTCCCAGTTGGTTGGAATGAAAGGGGGGGATGGGACTAGCAGGGAGGAGATGGAGCAAGCAACAATGATGACACATTGAAGCTAATCTAACTTTTAGAACGCATCCCCTCCAAGATCCACCTCAGCTAGATTGCCTCATTGTAAAGGTTTGCTCTTTTCAACTTATACCAGTGTACATTTAGTCAATTATCTGTGCACTCCTAGCTATGCCCTCAATCCTGCAACCCTACTCTCTCTACTCCTCCCAAGTGTACAATTACTCACTTGTGTGTGTGCCCCTAGTTGTTCCCTTTCTCCACCTCTTCTCTTTCTCTCCTCTCCCCCCTCCTACTTCGTCATGATATCAAGCTTAGGTTGCCTTCCACAAAGGCTTCATCTTGTCTAGTGTTATAGGTCCTCTCTTCATGTTGTAGAGCTTGTTGCCCCTTCATTCTGGTAAAAAAGCTCCTGAAACAGAGCTATGGTGAGGGGAATTGCTCTTTTGAATCTTAGCCTCCATCTATGAAGTTTATGCCTTTCTTTGAGAGAGGGATCCTATGATCACTTTCACTAAGTAAGAGAATGCCTGAGAGCTTTTGAGAGAGAGAAAAATAGGGTCATAAGTCATCTGTCATCTTTATGCCCTCCTTGTGCCCCATTGCAAGATTTCAAAGCTCCGTTAATAGGTATTGTACATTTCCTAGTGCTTGGGGAAGCGACTCGAATCCCGCTATGTGGTCCCCAAGCAAGTTTAGCTTTAAGAAACTTGGGAGGCTGCCCATGAGGCCCCTCTGCAAAGTCCAATCCATCGCCAATGTGTCCGTGCCATGACCCTATAAACCTATCATGACAAGAGAAATGACTATTTTGTAATTAATAGACATTATAATATTATTACATTATGCACTGATTTGATGGTGTGACATGTGTTGTGTATTTATGATGGACACCGATCGATATTATTATGGCATTGGATCATCTAAGTAGATAGGTCCCGTGGAGCTTGAGCCACTACTTCAGACGGCACCAAATTTGGACATGTGACACTTATTTTATTAATAAAGATGTGCACCCATGTGTCTAGGTCCTAGGGATAATAGGAAAGGGAAGGGTGCATTAGAGCACTAAATGGTAGGTTCATGGGTCATAGGCTAAGGGTAGATCTAAATGGGAAGATCAACCTTTAGAGATCTCAAGGGACATTAATGAATGTTATATATGTTTGTGGAAGAGGCTATGAGTCTCTTCCTTAGATCTCAAGTGGACATCCTTGCCTTGAGACTCCCCTTAGGTTGGATGAGGAGCTTCTAGATGATGAGCCTGTAGATGACACAACAGCTTACTTGGATGCCTCTTTTGTTTGCACACGTTTGTGCCGCTTTAGGGACAGCATTTCATAGATTAAGAGCCCTATCAGGACTTTCTTTGTAAACTTGATGGGTCCTTGGATATAAGAGATGGAGTAGCTTGGGAGACCTTGATTCTTCTGACCTAAGAGGGAGGGATAAACATTTTTAATGCTATTTTCACAAGCTTGTGCTCAGGGGACTTATGGTGGGTCAGGTCCCTTTCTTCGATTCATTGGGTCTTGCACTCCCTCTTCAACAGTGATTGGATGGGCAGCATCGGAGGAGAGGCCCTTTCTATTTTTTTAAAATTTCACAAAAGTAGAGCCCACCGATGCTCTTTAATTATGGTTTTCCTATTGTTTGTAGTGTTTTCATGTCTTCGATTTTAGGGTTTGGATCTAGTTTTCGTAACATAATAGCATAAAGGAACAAAAAGTGTCTTAAGTGATACAATGATTGAAGAAAGAAGTGGATGAGTATGAACAATGATAGGAACCGATAGACGTACAGTTCAAATCGGATGTTACATTAAAATTCAATTGTATAAAATAATATTTTGTAGAAATTGAGTTCCATGCATTAGAGTCTTGTGAAAGACAGGATTCATGTTCTTACATAGGATTTAGTGTTAGAGATGAATAAATCCATGACTTGATCATCGATAGATACATTGACTCGTGTTGATCTCACCACAAGGGAAACTGTGAAAGTTACTGCACAAGTACTGTCATCCCCATTGCAAACATTGCACTCATCCAAAACTCCAGTTTTGCAGCAAATTCCTTTCTCATCTCATATACTTTCACAACATTCATTATGAGAATCGATTGCAGTGTTATTCCAAGGAGGCACATATCATCGATTTAAAGTTCATTGTGCATTTATTTATTACTTATCAAAATCCAAATATAAGTAAGCAGAATTTCAAAACACAAACATCTGGTCCTTTGGTTACTGATTCTCACTATGCATCATCCCATTTGGAAACCTTCTTCTATTTTCTTCTCAGCATTTTCTTCCCCATAACTCGCAGATGTTGATGGGCTGTTTTTGTGCGGCCAATGTCTTTTTGTAAAGGATGAAACTTGTCCATTCAACACAAGGTCCAAGGTTCCATTCGAAGTTCCTATGGCATCCAATCAGATCATTTGGCAGCAAGTTCTCTTCTAGGGAGTTCTCATACGAGTCCGTGATTGTCATATTTTTCAGTGATTATTGTTTTCCTCGGTGGTTGTATAGTTCTTGGTTCATGGTGTTCACGGTTGTGGTTGTTCAAATTGTTGTCGGGGTGTTGCTCGTTTTTTTCCTGAGCTTGTATGAACGTGACATGAACCAGTGGCTATAAAAGGCATTTGTGTGTTTGCTCTACGAACTCATCAACGTCGCACATTTACAGTACTTTTTTGCAGTTCTCACCATCCTCTACCTATGTAAAGAAGATTCTGCTGCTCCACTCACCCTCACCATCACCCACTGAGCTCCTTCTTCCTGGACTCCCCTCCCACTTGTTGTTGCTTGGCTTGCAGCCTCCCTCCTGTTCCTCCCCGCTCTTTAGCAACCCGGTTGCTGTCTCTTACACATGCTCTGCACACTACTCACCTACTGCTGTGAGTTCATTATAGATACTACAAGCACAACTTATAGCTCTTTGAAGTCAGCTACTACTCCGTGTATGCCCCCTCCCCCCCGCCCTCTTTGTTCCGCACGTAACTATGTGCAAAACTGATCTGCCTTGCTGGTGACAAGACACTCGTAGCCTATGAACTGAACATCACTCATAAACCCCCTCTGTCCACATGTCTGCAGTCATCTTGGGCTGCTAGCTCCCTGTCTAGAAATCGTGAATTGTACTGCACCTATGAGAAAACAATCATCAAAATCCTCTCTAAAAGATGTCTCTGTATTTGAGTTACCTATAGAAGCTTGTGGCTAGCCACAACTGAAAGCTGGCATTCATTAGCTCTAGCAAAAGCCTCCGGGACACACATTCGATTGGAAAGGTTTGCGACAGTTGGAAGCTCTTCAGATGGCCTAACAAACAAAGCTTTGAGATACTTCAGATGAAAAGAGCCTTGATACAGGAGGAGGGGACAGGCGAGGGGAAGTGGGGGTGCATGTTGGCCCTCAATGTTTTAGCCAAGTGTCCAGTTTAATGTAAAATGTAGTTTCAACCACACTTCATTCCTTTTTGAATGCTTTCTGAATTTTAAGCTTTACACAAGCTTCCAGGAAGACACTAATGGGTGCACATATACAGGTAGGTTCCCTTGATCTTAGCTCCCTCCCTCTCCTAGCGCAAACTCCCCCCCCTCCCATTACTGCTCACGCCCTCCCGTTGCTCTCGATCTCGTCATCCTGCTCACCTTTTGCATCTTTTTTCTGCAGCTCTCCTCCTTGTGATGACACTTATCTGCTTCCTCGCCTTCTCAATACCCCTCAGGCTGCCTCCCCACCCTACCGCAGGCTGCCCCTCCCCGGTCTACCTCCACCAACGTTGGGATGCACTTCGCCCCTAGCTCCCCTGCCTCTCTTTTGCCTAGCGTTGATAGATTCTGCCCTCTCCTTGACGCTCATTTCTGCCCTGCCCTTTCTCAGGCTTCTCTTGCCTCCCTTTGAGCTGTGCTCTCCATCCCCACCCTATCTCTCCACAAAAAACCTTGCTGCTATTTCTTGCTTCTCCCCTCCCTTTGTCTCTCCAGGCTACCAGCATCCCCTTTCACAAGCTTTCTTCCTTTGCTCCTCAGCCCTTTCTCTCTTCCCATGGTCCTCCCACTGCCATTTCTATGCCCACTCCCCTCATGTCGCCCTTCCATCCCTTCCGTTTCTCTTGCTATGCCCCAACCAAGAGGTTTAGACTTATAGAAAGTAGAAAAGACCTAGATGCAGAATTGGCACTGCACTTGCAAAGTTGCAGCTGTGCAATGGATGAATCATGGTACTCACGGTCAAGGTCATAGTGGGGAGATACATTGGAAAGGACTTTTGCAAAGTCGTAGGGAGTGTACATGAAAAGAGTGGCTAGAGCATGCTTTTTTTTTTTTCCAAGAAATAGACTTCTATTAAGTAAGAAAAAACCAAGCTCAAAGCGGAATACATCATGAAATCATGAGGATAAATAAAACCCCCTCAAAGTGAGGTGGAAAACAACCAAGGCTGAGGCTGAAAGTGCCACTTCAACCTTGTAGGAGTCTCAGAGAAGAAAGGAGAATCCTTCCATTCCCTGAAGAAAGAAGCCCTCCCAGCTGAGGCTTCACAGGAGTCTCTCTGCATACTCATCCATACGGCCATCAAAGTATGTACGGTGTCTGTCCAGATACTAGCCAAAGTGTGCGAGGGATGAACCTGAGTACCCTCCATAGCCTCTGTGCATCTGGCTCTCCAGATATGCCAAGATGCTATGCTTGCTAAAATCTCCCAAGAAGTATCCATAGAGGCATGTACATATGTAAAAGGAAGGTGTGGTACCACATCCAACGAACAGGACTCAATCTGATGACGTCGAACCAAAATGGCCCGAGAGGAGTCAAGTCTCTCATAGAATACATGAGGCCCTGTAAGAGACAGCCAAGCCACTGAACCCCATGTCATAAAGAATGGGGAGTGGGCAAAGTGACTGAAAATCCTTGCTACCCCCATCCAAATCATCCTCGCCTGTCTGCAATCCCATAAACAATGCTTAATAGTATCCGAAGCAGAGAGGCAATGAGGGCAAGTAGGGTCGGCTAGATCTCCAAAGGTTCACTGCAATCCCACCATGGATAGAGAGCCAAAAGAAGAGAGTGATCTTTCTATTCCTGTGGGATTTTTAAAAGTCTCCTCCAGAAGCACCTTTGTAGATCCACAGTGATATCAAAAGTCTCCCAATGAGGAACTCTGGAAGGTCTCCAACCTCTACTACTGAGCTGAAATATCTTGGCATTACTGACCGTGTAACGAAAGAAGGGGATGCTCTTCTCTCGATGCCCTGCGTCAATCCACTTCCACTCTCCAGGGTCCCACTGCAAATACCTAATGGGAACTCCCCCGTAGAGCCAAAGCCTCCAAGACCCGATGGAGAGTAGCCGGGCGTCTAGGTCGAGGAACCACTCTGAATCTGATTTCTGCACCAAAAGACCTACAACCCTGATAGGCTGAAAAGTAGACTCAAGCAAGATGTCCTCTGTGGATCTGAGCAATCTGCCACCATCCTGCACACTAAAAACTAAAGCATCCTCCTGTGCATCTCGAAAGGCCAAAACCTGAAGCGGAACACCGCCTCTCGTAAAAGTACCTGCCCAAGTGGAGCAAGTGACTGGCAAATCATCTGTGTCTACCCAATCTTCTAGAAGGGCTGCCTGAATCTGCAAGATCCTCCCTGTACTCCCTCTGAGATGTCCTGTCAACTGAGATTTGGTCTCCTCTGGAAGCCTGCGGAAAGCTTTCCAAGACCCCAAAGATGATGCAGGTCCCCTCTCCCACCTGGACCACTGCATGTAGAGTGAGGCACCAAGTGGTCTGCCATGATCATCTAAAATACTGTCATTCCACATGATGGGTTGCCTATCAATCTCTTCACGAGAGGAAGGAGGAATCCTCGGAAGAGTGCTTTTGAAACTGGCCCATGCTTTCAGAATGGCAACCATGAGAGGGGACGAAGGTGATCTAAGGTGTACTGTGGTGAAGATCCACCTAATATTGCTCATCCAGTCTCCTCCTAAAGAAGGTGTGCACCTCTGTATGCTGCTAATAAAAAAGGCCTTCCACGGTTCCTGCCTTGGCATAAGTCCCCACACCACCATCTTCAATAGTAAAGCTCTGCACTGTAAATCTGGATCCATAACATTGAGACCCCCTTCCTGTGTAGGGAGGATGAGGGTCTCCCAAGCCACCCTGGCTAAGGTATCTACTGTGCCATCAAGCCCACTCCTCGAGGTGGTCGAAGGAGCCGCCTCGTGGACTCTAAATGGCAATTCCAGACGATCGAGGAGATGAATCCTTTGCAGACGACTTAAATATGTGGCCAGGTATTGTAAGTGGTAGAGTAGCCTTGCTGCTACGATCCACTGAGATTCAGCTTGCCGCCGCACCGATTTATCCCCTCCTCTCCATGGCCCCCCATGGCTCGTCTCCTCGTGTCTTGTAGTACAAATGGGTGGACGAGGGAATCCAAAATGGCATTTTTTGCCCCTTTGTTTGCAAGTTTTTCTATGCTTATGGGATTGGATGTTTGGGTTAGGAAGTTCAAGCTTTGACATGTCACAGCAAATGTATTTATCCACAAATTCTTCTAATTTTGTAATTGTTTACGTACCATAAGTAGGCGACCCTTCGATCCAAATTAACCCATGGTCATGTTGACTACCACAATTTTGAAACTTAGTGAGACAAAGAAAAAGTCCATCACTTTTCTTATGATAAGGTGAATCTTACCACGCTCTTAGAAAAGCCATCAACACTTGAACTAAATGATTTGATGAGTATCCCGTTGAACTTAAACTCAGTGAAGAGCAATATACTTTCACATTACACTCAAGTATTAGCCAACCTACAATGTCTCTAAAACATGAACCAAAGGATGTCTTCACTAACAACTTCAACCCAACAATATTGAAGTTATGGGAGGCTAATACTGACCTTCAATTCATTTTGAATCCACATGGGCCGGCATCATATTGCATATCGTACATGACTAAGATGGACAAAGACACTATTGAAGCAATTCGAAAGCATTCACTGAGTGCATGCAAACAAATAGACCTACAAATGAATGAATACGCAAAGTTGGCAATGCAATACTCAACACACAACATGTAAGAGATCAATAAGCTGTATGCTTATGCTTATCCTTGCTGCTAACCTCTAGTACTAGCAAATTCTCCTACATTAACACCAGCCTTGCTGATGAGAGGACCTTGCTCCTTAAATGAAGAGGAGAGTTGCAAAGGTTAGACCATGAGAGTAATGACATCTTCTTTTTAGATGTAATCACAAAGTACTCACAATGAAATGCAAGCATGCAAAATGTCTGATTAGCGTCATTTGTTAGTAACTACGGCAACAACAAAAATGCCACAAGAAAACACGAACGAATAATCCATTTCAATAACTATAATAAGAACAAGGATCTCGAGAAACATTAGAGAGAATTGTGTCTGCTCTATATGCCTTTCTCTAATAACGAGCTTTCTCTCGATGAAACATAACAACATGGCACAATCTCTATGAATACAATAAAGAATCAATAGAAGCGATTAGAGCTCTATTCAACTAATGGCATTTAATGCAACAACTTTCATTTCCGTTACAATGACGTCATAACTCAAAATTTCAACGACCATGGCAAAACCCAAGCTGGAGTTTTGAGAACCACAAGCCAGAGATGGCAAGAGTATTCTTAGCCAAAGCAAGGAAAAAAGGACCAAGGAAAGTGTTTTGTTGAAATTTGCTATTGTGAAACAAGAATTAGCAATATTGAGAATGAAAAATTGCTATTGGGAGGTCTTGGTCTAGACTTTTTCAAGTTATGGTTGAGGCCATCTCTAGGCTCCTTGAAATGTTTATGAAAAAAGGACTCAAGAAGTGCCCTAAGAGAATACCTCTTTGGTTGTGTTCATCTCATCTTGAGGAAGAGGTGGATCGAAGCATGGCAAGAGCAGTGCTAACAAAAAACAAGGTTGAAGAATCCTCAAAATCCAACATTCTGAGAATAAGATAGTATTAGGGTAGAGGCTCAAGGAAGAGAGCCATGAAATGAGAAAGCAAGACCAAAGAAGTGAGCATTTTATCTTGAAAGAGATGTTTACAATTTATAGGACCAAATTGGTGGTTATGTAAGATTGTTTACACCAAGCACCAAGTGTGAAGGTGGGTCTCTAGCCCCTATGGAAGAAAGATGGTGATCAAACAAGTGCTCTCAAGTTAACAACAGTTGGAGTATGTCATATTCAGCTCTGTTTAAATAAAATCATAAGCATGAAATTATTTTGCATGTGTCTTGTTTCTTGTGCATTATAGGGAGATACCAACAAAGCTTGATAAGATGTATCTCATCATGTTGCCTCTAATAGATCCAGTTATTTATAGTGGCATGAAAGTGGCACTCATATGATTA
This sequence comes from Dipteris shenzhenensis, assembly GCF_047967505.1. NCBI lineage: Eukaryota > Viridiplantae > Streptophyta > Polypodiopsida > Gleicheniales > Dipteridaceae > Dipteris > Dipteris shenzhenensis. The sequence goes on along the minus strand of NC_141609.1, from coordinate 33,014,205 downwards.
CAAACAAAAAGAGAGAGACAGGCACGTACTTATTCTTGCAACCCTCCCAAATTGAAACTGTCCACACATTATGTGCATATTGTCTAGCTAGAGTGACATTTTTGCTCATGATACAGACAAAGGAAGATATATTGTAGACAGTGAAAAGAAACAATGCGTAGTCATAGATTGAGGTAATCAATCCAAAGTATAGAATATAGATCAAGAGAAAAAGCCCCCAAAAGAAAATCATCACCAAAGATAGTACTTTACCTAACATAAACAATCTTGTGCCCATGAGCAACCATAATTCAGTCAGGCAGGTCACGTTGTCTCACATAAACATGATCTTGTCGGGCCAGTCATGTTGCCTCACATGAGCAACCATAATTCAGTTGGGTAGGTCACGTTGCCTCACATAAGCATGACCTTGTGGATAGGGTTGCTAAGTACATCGTAGATGATAGTGATTTCCAACAAGTCCATAGAAAGATTGCATAGGAGAAAATAATGCCTCCCAATCTCATAGTACTTTTCTTAGCCGCCTACCAATTCCATGCATAGGTATATATACATGATCAAGTAGGTGGGCTGCAAGTCAGCAGGAATCTGAAAGTTCTCCCAATGATGAGCTCTAGTGGGCCTCCAACCCCTACAGTTGAGCTGGAATTTCCTGGCATTACTGACCGTGTAACGAAAGAAGGGGATGCCCTTCTCTCGGTGCCCTTCATCTATCCATTCCCATTCCCCAGGGTCCCACTGCAAAAACTTAATTGGGACACCTCCATAGAGCCACAGCCTCCATGAGCCAAGGGCGAGGAGAAGCAGGTCAGGATCCAAGTACCACTGTGAAAGAGAGCCATGCTCCATGAAGCCCACTATCCTGATTGGCTGAAACGGTACCTCCAACTGACTATTCCTCTCCATAAGTCAAATTTACAAAATGAACTATACATCCCATCGATTCATTTCATGCATAAGGTCATATTGTTGTGTTGCTCATATGGTTGTTACCCATAAGCACCACAACCCTTACAAACCCAATCAAAACCAAAACTTAGGAAATAATGACATAATGTGTGTTCATTCCTTGAAAAAAATAAAGTGAAGCTCATTTTTGTTAGAGTTTCATCAAATGAATGTTTTTTGAATTTGTCACAATGCTACATAGTATAGGTAATAGATTCCTCCATGTGTAGGTAATGGGGATAATCATAAACGAAAGTGTCTTCGCATTCTAAATGCTATATCAGGAGCACATAAATAGAAGTTTATCCATAATACTGACAACCTAATAACTATTTGGAACAATGTTATGAAAGGTACATGTACAATCCTAACATTAGTTTGTCACAATATATAATTCGTTAGTTTTTTTTTGAAAAAATGTGATCTTTATCACCATTTTGGAACATTTATTATACATCTCATTGTGTAAGTACCATATCCACAACACATCTCAATTACATGTGTGTGTGTGTGTGTGAGAGAGAGAGAGAGAGAGAGAGAGAGACAAAGAGTTATCACTATATTCTCCCAAGTGTAGGTTCTGAGGGTGTTGGTCACCTATAGTTGTGTCATTGCTCATTGTACTATAGGTGTTCACAAGTGTAGCATAGGTCCTCGGGTCGTATTTCGGTGAGAGGTGTAGGCTAAAGTGTGGAAAGTAGATCTCATGCGCGCATGGGTGAGAAAGAGGGCTTGATCACAACGATTGATGGAGGCTCTCGCCTCCATGAGAGTTCAAGGGTTTAGAAGGGTATTACAGGGTTCAAAAAGAGGATAGGGTTGAGAGAGCTATCTAGGAGTTCCAGGGTTCAAAGAGGGTTGCAGGGTTTAGGAGAAGTCCAAGGTTGAGGAGTGGAGAGCTAGTCTCTTTCACGAATTCAAGGGGTAAAGGGTTGAGAAGGAGGATCAAGGGAGGAACGAGGAGGTGGAGGGAGGAGGAGGAGGAGAGAGGAGGAGGAGGGAGGAAGAGGAGGATGGAGGAGGAGAAGGGTGGAGGAGGAGAAGGGTGGAGGAGGAGGAGGAGGGAGGAGGAGAGGGGAGGAGGAAGCGGAGAGGGGAGGAGGAGGAGGAGGAGGGAGGAGGAGGAGAGGAAGGGGGGAGGATGGGAGATTGCAAGGTTAGAACATGCTATCACATTGAGGGAGCATGGACTTAAGGAGAGCAAGAACATGAACACTAAACTGAACTGAACACTGAACCCCAAAGAGTGGGAGCTTCATTCCATTTAGAGATATTTATACATGGTGGTCTCTACACAATCAGTAGGTACCTCCTTGGTGGGACCTCTTTTGTAGGAGACCTTTTGGACAAGAGTCCCTCCACTTTGGGGGGGGGCCTTTTGGGTCTCTACTCAAAGTGGGGGGACCTTTGAGTCTCTACACAAAGTGGGGGAACCTTTTGGGTCTCTACAGAAAGTGGGGGCACCTTTGAGTCTCTACACAAAGTGGGGGGACCTTTGAGGTCTCTACACAAAGTGGGGGGACCTTTTGAGTCTCTACAAAAGTGGGGGGACCTCAAAAAGTGTAGGCTTTTAGTTTCTCTCTCTCTCTCTAGATTTAGTCTTTCTCTCTCTAGATCTTGATTTTGCAAGTATGATTAGATCTTTTCTAGAGAGGATTTTGGCTATCCTCATCCTTTAATTTTCATCATACCATCCCTTAGGCTCAAGATATTATAAGCAGAGTTTTGCCGCTACTCTACACACACAATGATCTCATCTTCTTTGCTCTATACTGTACTTCTGTCCCTTATTGCTACAGAGTGAACATTCCCCAAGACCGATTTTATTACTCGTCCTCAGGTATCCCATGCTCTAAGTGGGAATATTTTTAAACTTTCTTCCTTCCATGGAGTTGTTTGGTTGTTGGGGTTGGTCTGATGTATCTTCTTTTGATGTGATTGTGTCATCGAAGTAGTCCTTGTCTTGTTGTTAAGTGTGTGAAAGTTTTTCTTCTCTTGTAGATTACATGTGCACCCAATTTTTCCTTTGATAATGCTTGGCATTTCTCATCTTTGTCGTGTACATGGTATGTTGATGCACATTTTGAGAGGCCTTGTGTCTGATTACCTTATTTGGCATCAAATTTGGCTCACAAAAACATTCTCTTATGCTTGATGCATTCTTTTTTTATAGAATGTATGTCTTCTTGAATCTTGTAAGTTGATTCATTGTTTTTCAAGAGGAATGCTTAAGAGAGTTAAGGATGAGACATTCAATGACGAGGTTTAGGACTTGCATGTATGGCTCTGGAGCCCATGAGTGAATTTTTGGTATTGATCATGTCAATAACCTTGAGTTGAGTGTACCTGTTTTTGTACTGATTTGCATTAATATCATATGATGTACTGATATCAACTTCCTATTGTCACCTAAGGATTGTAAACGTGCATGCTTAGAGATTGTTGGGTGCCTTGTGCTGCCTAAAGTAGGTATTTGAGATGAACACCTATTCACCTAAGGATTCTTGAGGACCGTGCCTTAATTTTAAGATTAAGTGCTTGACATGTTGATGTCTTTCCTTTTCAATGGAGTTTTATTGGTACCTCTATCGTGTCTAAAGTGGAAAAACTTATGCATGTGCATATGGACCTAACCTATGTGTCTAGGTGCAAACTTACAAGGTTGCAGGATTCGGGAGAATCATATTTGCAAATTTTTATGCATTGATGTCATGGTTGAGAAACCATTATATTATTCTTGGTTCAGTCCCCAAATGGAGTTTTCCTGAATGCCACTCCTTTATTTGTTTTTATCATTCTTTCTTTCAAAGACCAAAATCATCATTGGGAACATGTCTCTTGGAGAAACTTCTGTCATGTTGGCCAGTGAATTTGGTTGAAGCTTTTCTATTCTTATACTTGAGTCGATCGGCCTGTTGGCAAACTAAAAGAGTATAGAGAGTTGACACTTGAGTTCATATCAGGATATGCTTTTGAAAAAGTGCAACCTCTTCATTTTGTAAGGTGGATGGATGGATTGTGTGCCACTCTTCAATGATGCATGCCTCTGTTGATTTGTCAGTCTTTGATGATGCATGTAGATCTATATCTACTATGCTCTCAATCTCTTGGGTTTGATTGTTTTCGTATGTTGAAAGCACTCGATTAGTGGCTGGGATGTGCTGGATATCTTCATGTTGAGGAACATTTGTAAATGGTGATTTTATGCTTAGCGTGTGTCCCATTTTTGTGGATATAGACTCACTCTTTTAGGCTCTGCACACTGTTGTCAAGGTACCCATACTTCCTTTAGCACATTGCATGGTCTATCAATATTTGAAATTGTTGTTGGGACAAAGGAATTCCCCATTTTCTTGATACATATTTTGGGAATCCATGCCCACTTTAATCTTCTATCCAAGTGTAGATGTCTACATTTTTCTTTTGTATCCAAAGGAATTCCCCATTTTCTTGATACATATTTTGGGAATCCATGCCCACTTTAATCTTCTATCCAAGTGTAGATGTCTATTGGGGACAAAGCGGTGCACATTTTTCTTTTGTATCCAGATAGATTTTTTCCTTGGTTGTTTAGATTGCATATGATTGTGAGAATACTCATTGTTGCTGAAGGACCGATGCCTTTTCTATTGATGTTTACATGTTGACATTTTGTTGGGTAGCCAATTGATTGAGTGATTTGCCCTATTTGGAGAGTCTTCGTGTTGTCTTGATATTGTTGACTTTTCCTTTTGAATTTTGAGAGGGGCCGATATTTTGAGAAGGGCCGATGTCAATTGCCAACATTTGTTTGAGTTGAGTGAGTTCCTCTTTCAAGTCTTGGATCTCTTTGTTTTGATTTGCACAGCATGAGTTGTTGTTGCCTGAGCTGTGTCAACTGTTGTTGCCAAGTATTCAAAGATGGAACTGAAATGAGGTAAACAGATTGCAAGCAATGAAAAGGAGTCAAATTTGGGACACAAAAATTGATGAGGGGATGGAGATGACGGAATTGAGAGGGGATGTTACTTGTAGGGATGATGGAGGAGGATGCAAATGGAGGCAATGCAAGCTTGTGAACAGCAACCACAGAAGTTTAGAAGAACTTAAAAGCCTTTTCTAATGGGTGTTGCTTTTGCATCTAGAAGCTTCTAGTTGTAAAAGAAACCCCCACAGCATTTTGGGAAAAGGAAAATAATGGCCTTAAATGCCACACACAATTTCCCCTCTTTTAAGAAAAACACACACACACACACACACACACACACACAAAATAATTTTGATTAGTAAATGTATCTCACACACACAAACACTTATTTCTACACACACACACACACACACACACACACACACACATGTATACTTCCCCAACTATGAATTATTCATTCATGTACCCCTGTGAAATCCCGCCTTTACACTCTCTTTTTAACCACCCCACACATCAAGCCCACTAATCATCCCATACCTCCTCTAATCCTTTCTCAACCCATGTACTCATTTTCTCCTTCTCCACTTGTGACTTAAACTTCACTTGTGGCTTCAAAAAAATTTAATTATCTAAGAATCCATATGGTTTTATATATTCCTAGGTAAAGCGATAACAAGTCAGGGAAAACAGGCATTACCTGTCTACCCAAACGTAACTATGATGTTCTAACACCTAGTTTGTTTGGATGGTGGTAGGTAAGTGGACCTTGACCTCCGAACTTGGACTGCGTGAGGATTCGACATCTTTTTTAAATATTATATTTATCAAACTCAATATTATCAAAAATTATTAATTTTGATTGAAAATTTTGCAAACTCTAGTTGTTGCATTTTTCAACTTAGATGTCTCAAACATTTTTTCCTTATGTGTTTTCCTTTTTTTACTTTTTATCCAATTGATGGAATTAATTGTATGGCTCAATTATTGATGGGACTTTTTAATCTAAACACACACACACACACACACACACACACACAAACAAGTCTCTGGAAGTCCTATTTCCACCCACTCAGGTGCTTGACACCCACATCCAAGCCACCGGTGGCCATCCAGCCCATTGTGGTACCCAGGGATCTATTTATGCACCGCTCCGCCTATCGTTATCCTGAACTTGGGTGCGTGGACCTTCGTGCCATTTCAATAACTATAATAAGAATAAGGATCTCTAGAAACACTATAGAGAATTGTGTCTGCTCTATATGCCTTTCTCTAATAACGAGCTTTCTCTCGATGAAAACATAACAACATGGTACAATCTCTATGAATACAATAAAGAATCAATAGATGCGATTAGAGCTCTATTCAACAAACTAATGGCATTTAATGCAACAATTTTAATTTCTGCTACAATGACATCATAACTCAAAATTTCAATGACCATAGCAAAACCCAAGAATTCGACTCAAAAGTTGAGCTTCCTTCAACAATGAAGCAGAAACAATACATTGGCAATGCACACTTCACTTAAAAAATGCAACCCAATGAACAATACCACATGTCAATTTGAACATTGAATTCGGATCAACTTGCAATAGTAGAGGACATTTTGCTAAAGAAACATCTAGGGCCACCAACCCCCTTACACTTCTTTCTATCAGGCAATGCAGGCACAGGGAAAATATTCACATTGCTTGTGTTAATCTAGGCATTGCTAAGGCACTATGAAGGCCTCATCAAGTGCTTCAACTACTCCATTGGTAAGGTACGTGAGGAGATGACCCGCATGGTTGATGCCAAGACCTCGCCAAGAGTAGCCATCGTAGACTGCTACACCCTTACTGAGGCTTTAGTGAGATGCCAACGATTGGCCATAGCGGCCCTTAACATCTTATCTGAAAAAGCTCACCAGAATGGTGGAAATGGCCTAAAAGCTTGCCACAATGGTGACAATGGCCCCTAAAAGCTCACCGCGCTTGAAAAAGCTCTCCTAAAATAGGCCTCCAAAAAGATGTTCCCATTTTGTATTGCAATACTTCAGCAGATTTGCCATTTTGAACTTCGGCACTTTTGCCATTTTGTAGTGTAAATCATTTTTTAGTCCTCTTTTGTAACATTGTAACATGATTTTGATGTATTACCTCCATTTCTAACATGTTATACTATAATTTTAATTAAAAGCCAAATTGTGCGGTAGAATGGGGCTGAAACAAGCCCCATCTTGCCCCACAAAAATAATTTTAATATTCGATAAAAGCATCGTTATATACCAAAAATTATAGTGCTGGTATATACCAACGCTAATACCGACACAAAAAAAACTCAATTACTGATGCCTGCACTGACTGCTACGAATGCATCCATTGCGATGCACACCCCGAGGACATTCCGATGCTTTCGACTTGTTTGAAAAAAATCCTTTGTATTTAGCATTGGTATTAGTGTCGAAAAGTGGCCCATGTCTTGTAGTCTCTCTCTCTCTCTCTCTCTCTCTCTCTCTCTCTCCCCCCCCCCCTCTCTCTCCCCCAAATGGACCACTGACTTATCTATTGCCTTAAAGCACCAAAGTAGCTGAGACACCCATTCACACGAAGCCGAGGTGGGATATTATTTTTCATGTTCATGTTGATACTTTTGGTTATTCCATTGGTATCATATCGGCTTAGCCAAATGGGAATTTAGATTACCCTCTTTATTAATCAAACAGATTGATGACTCAACCCAAGTGCAACTAGAACACAAGTGAGCGTGAAGCTCTTGGTATGGTGTATTGTGCCCATAAGTTTAGACACTATTTACTCAAGAATTAGTTTGTTTGATATGTGCAATGTACATGATGAATGTGATCGCCCACAAGTTCAAAGAAAAAATGTTGTTGAGTAAAATGTTGATGCCACACAAGAGGAATTGTGACAGAAAAGAGAGAAAAAAAGAAAAAAAGAGGAGTAAGGTGACTAAGGAAAGGGACAGGGGCGGGGTGTGTATGGTGAGAAAGATTGAAAAATAAAAATAATAAAGGAAAGTGGTGTTAATAAAATTAATAAAGGAGAGCGGTATGAAAAAAAAGAATGAGGGGGGTAGGGTGGAAAAAAGGAAAGGGGATAAAATGAAGAGGTGATAGGGGGTGATGTAATGGGTGAGGGGGGGGGGGGGGAGAAGGGAAAGGGGGTAACTTAAAGACGACAAAAGAAAAAAGAAAAAGGAAAAATGAGGGAGACTCCTTGGGGACTCTTGGACCCTATTTCTTTGTTTCTAACTAAATCATTACTTCCCCACGCAAAAGGATCAATGTTCTCAAAAGAAAACTTCTCTTTGCATCCATTTAGGTGACCCAGCACTTGAACAATACACTTCATAAAATTTCACGTAAATTGAGCGTTAATTATATGCATCTAATTTGAGATAAGAATTATAGGTTATATCTTTTTTAGATCCTTCATCATTTTGAAGATCAGATAAATCATAAAATGTTTCCCACATTATCGTTACTATGGGAAGAATGTGGTTTTCATAATCAAGATCCTTTCAATTTTTATGATTTGGAAAACAAAATTACCTGCCTAAGTGCAAGCCTTATATTTCTTCACTATTATAAAAAAGGGGTTTCCATTACATTAAACATTTTAAATTTTAACCTTTCTAGCATTTCGAACATTGCCATGAGTCATGAATGGCTAATAAGGAATCCCTTTTTATAGTTGAAGCTAAGTTTTCCTTCAGTGATCCTATGAGAGACCTCATTAGCTAATGAAGTAGCACTAGTCATTGTCCAAATATTTGAAGCTAAGTTTTCTTCCAGTGGTCCTATGAGAGACCTCATTAGCTAATGAAGTAGCACTAGTCATAGTGGTCTGTCCAAATAAATAAGGATCACACAAGTAAATTTCATTTATGCTATAAGGTACAACATGCACAAAGTAGCAACACATCTCAAAGGATTAGTTTTGCTTGTATCTTTGAATGCGCAAAAAGCACATGGCAAAAATCACATCAAATATGATCAAACAAGGGACCCAGCTTACGTTCATATGCTTGAGCAAGATGGAAGAGATTAAGCTCTAATTGCATGTTGACATCATGGAAGTAAATGTAAAGACTAACAATGAATATTGCCTAAGTGAATGATGTATTCATAGCGATGATATTATTGAGATAGAGGTGGGAATCGCCATATTTGGCAACATTTGTTACCATAGATCCACCCTAATATGATATTGGACATGTGAACACCCTAAATCCGTGATAATTTAATTGGTTTGAGGAAGGAATCATTATTTGTAGATCATATTGAATGTGAGGGAATTTTTTATCCATGGATGTGGATGCACTATTGGTGATTTGGTGAAGTAACAACTACCATGTTGTTCACATGCATTAAACTTGGTAGAGGTGACTTGGGAGATCTAGCACCAAGTGAAGTCTATATATTCATGTGTTTTTTCTTCATTTGATCATTTTTGGTTTACCTTCAATACTCACAACTAAAGTTTGACACATGCATTTAAGTCATGCCCAATCTTGCAACTCGCTAATCGTGATGACGCTTGCCTCTCTTATCATGCACCTTAACTTACTCATAATTTTTCTCATTACAGTAGGCAGCCTAGAGGCATGTCTTGGTTCTTTGATCCCTCCTTGAGCCATGTGTCACAATTGGAGACATTGATTCTAAAAAGATCCAATGGTGTAACATTGTTTAATGCAAAATTAGAGGTGCTAGCTTTCTCTCACTTTAAAATTCACATCCACCAAATTTACTGAAAAAGCTTATCAAAAAGCTAACGCAACAATCTCTCTAAACACTATTTCACTCTATTGATTCTAGCACGATATCACGGTAGAGTATTTCCCTCAGGCAAACAGGCTCCTATTGGATTGCTGGATTTGCTTGATTGATCTTGTTTGGCCTTGTTTCTATGATGCAGGTGCAAGGCGTAGCAACAACAACAATGCAGACTGAAGTTGTCGATGCTAGGACCCCAACCATGCCAATCCATGATCTGGATTCTTCCATGAGCTCAAAAAGTTGGAACTCTAAACAAGAGTGGAGTTAGAAGTTGGTGAATTGTGAGGCTCTTTTGGGCCAGTCCTTCATCCCCCTCCGTCGTAGGTAAAAGGTAACCATCCATTCGTTCTTCAACACAATGCTAAAATAATAATAAGAGGAGGCTACTCACTACGGAATGCATATCACACCTGCATATTTATTGCATCACTTGGCCACCCTCTTGACCAAGCATTGCACTACCACTGCATGAACTGAATCCTTTATAGATGGATATCAAGCATAAGGATTAAGAGTGTTGGCGGAATCTTTGGTTTGTGATGGCTACTGTGATGTCTATGTTTGTGTATCCGATTTGTAAGTTCCTATTTCAAGCTCGAAAGAAAAAGAGGAGTATAAAAATTTGCAATTGAATCTTAGAAGACGCTTTTCCTTTCCATATAGTCAAATTGGCTGGTCTCAAGTTGGGAGTGCACCATTGTGGCTGCGGGATTCTTATTCTTATTCTCATGGCTGAACCGTGTGGTACGGGAGGAAGAGTCAGTGGTATGGTTTAAGCTTCCCTCTTTTGAGAAGTTTTTGACACAATAGAACTTGGTTTTGTGCTTGTCAATTTATGCTCTCTCTGCTTCCGTTAGAGCCACCACTCACGACTCCACTCGGCCTGACAGTCTCACGAAGCTCAGGATATTCAGTTGAGATAAATAAGATAAAATTTATTGCAAACAATATAGCAAGAATATTGCAAATGGGGAAGGGAGAGAGGAAAGAAGAGCACTAGAATGTGCATCCAAATGTTCACTTGATCGGATCTAGCAAGCAATATTGCAAATAAATATAGGAAGGATGGCAGTTCCATCCAACTAACTATACTTTGAAGGCTGGGACAAACCAGAAATCATACCATTGTGTTATATAATTGAAGTTTGCAAGAGTTTCATTAGGCCACTCATTATGGTGCGTGCCGAATCATTGTAGCATCTAATTTGTTAGCAATTTTGTTGTTTTAGTGTTCAGAAGTTGAGAAGAATAGGACCTAGAGAATGGATCCTCGACTGCTGACGTAGAGTCTCTACATTGAGAAGATTCAGCACTCATAGAAGTTGAAATAGTTGAAATTCCATAGCTGTACGAGTAAGGGAAGTGCTCCATCCCCTTGATTTTACACTAGTCCTGTGCAAAGGATTAGTTATAATACTCGAAAGAAGATGGTCACCATGTACGAGCCTGCAGCAATGAACAAAGGTCCAATAGTAAAGAACAAACATGATTCTGCTGGAAGGATTGACACTTCAGAAAGTCTTGCAAGAGTCAATCAACATAGAGGCCATCAGGAACAACTTTGACACCATGTTGAACTTACACGAAAGCAATGTATCGAGATCCAGTGTTGCATAATTGGCAGGACATACCTTCTCCACCACATCTCATTTGGAGCTAGTTGGAACGTTGGGTGGCTTCTAAAACTTGGGAAAGCTTGTTCCCAGGGCTTTCAAGAGAGCATGTTAGCATCATGATTGTTCCCAGCGTAGAGGAGCACTGTTTGTAGAGCCTCATGCCCAAGGGATCCAAACACTCGTTGCATAAGAGAAAGCCTACCAATTCATTCTATCCTCTCTCCTACCAATTCTCTCTTCCTCCCAATGCTTAAGAAGCTCAGTTCTTTTGGGACTCAGGCAATGGCCACTCCCCCTACTAGCTTCATTGTGGCCTAGGATTTCAAGCGACCTGATCTGCTCAACTCTAGTCCAAGTCGGTTGGCAATTACGATGCCCACTACAACTTCAGTAACTATATCGATTTGATTGGCCTCTTTGTTTTTGGAAAGATCTTCACTTGCCCAGAAGTTCAATTCAACTCCAATTATCATGGGGCCTATTCCAAAGAGTGAGAGACTCGATGGTGGAATGGCTAAGAAAAATAAGGCCCTAGAGGCCACTGAATTTGAGCAACTATTGAAACAAGATCACGACACACATGACATAGTGTCAGAGGCAACAACATGTGATCAAGCTTACGAACAAGTAGGAGGAGCCAGAATTGTAAATTTAAAATTATTTCTTCAACTTTCATGTCTTCTGGGTCTTTTACAAAAATTTGGGCTTCAGTAAGATCTGACTAAATTAGTTTCGTCTATTGTGTTTAGCTTGACCAATCCTATAGAAATGTAAGCGTCCGCTCATCAGATTAAAAAGCAATTGTGGAGAATAAAAAGCTCTTTGTCCAGGAAGCAAATGGTTGAGCTTATGATTGAATGCACGCAAGAGGATCCATAACAATTTAATCTTAGGATTGCTTCCCAGAGCTTTCCCAACTCACCAAGCTACACTTCCTATAATTCTGCATGGTTCTAAGATATTTTCATATAAATTTTTAACTACCACTTACATTCAAGGGTAAATATATCTTCTTAAAGGGAGCTTAAAGGCTAGTGTATAATTTGAGAGAAGTGAGAACCATCTTTTAATTCATGGAAGGTAGCTCTTATGAATCTAACCAATGTCGGAAGTTAATCCCACCTCTGGGACTCCAAAGTAGTTCTTGAATGAGAACATTCTCAGGGATGTGAGTAGTTTCCTAGATTTATAGGATCGGTTTATTCTTTTGAGAAATGGAACTTGCTTAAAGGCCTTTTGAAGTTTGACCCCTGCCAATCTCTATTACATTCGGGAACATTCGCACTAAATACAAAGTGCCATAAAGCAGTACCAGAGAAGTCAACTTGGACACAAATTACAATGGCTCCCTTCAAAAAAATATTCTCGATGAGAATACTTGAAGACAGAGTTTTTCGATTAGACAGTACTGAAGGAGCAAGAAAAGATGCTGCACCATGTGGTCACTATTGATTTTGTGGCCATCAAGGCCCATCACCATCATATCATGGATTACGTTCCTATCCTAAAATATGCCACAAGATCAAGTGTCAACAACTCCAAAAGTCAACAATAAATTGTCCCTAAACGGGTTCCTTCTAGCAAGGCCATTTTTTAGTTTAATAGGAAACATATTGTCCAAGTTTTGGCTTTGAATCCAATGATCCACATAAGAACTTAAATCTAAAGTATTGATAAAAGCTAAGTTTTGCCAAATTTGAATTTTAGCACCCTCATATGCTTTGCTCGTTTTCTATTTGTGGACGCAAGCTAACATGGGAGTCGTTATACAACCAATATGCAGAAATACGATTATAATTTACGGCTATTGACATCCAAGTAATATGCCAGTATCTTATCTATTCACGAGACTTATTCACGGCACTTATATTCTTGGCATTTATATTCTCGATGCACGGGAAAGGGCTTGTTCCCTCGGATTATAACTTTTTGGGAAAGGAAACGCGCTGCCTCCCTGCCCACACTTTGTGTGGTTATAACAATTATATAATATACATTATCATACAAATATTTTCAATTGCTCGTCCATTCAAAATTGCTTGTTTTTAATCCGAATTCTTACAATATTCATCTCTTTTGATGCATGTTCTCGATGCGAGGGAGCAAGGAAATCCAAGCTGGATGCAAGATTGAAAGATATCAAGACCTTTATTCATACGATTGTAGTCCATGTGACAATATCGTATAGACTGTAATGAGGATAATTATGAGCTCGAGTGTCACCTTATTCATGTATTTGTTGGGCTTCAACTCCTAAAATGCACAAACAATATAAACATCTTTGCACGTCAATAGTAAATCACCACCCTTGACATTTGCAAGGAGGAGCAGGTCCTAACAGACCCTGTGCCTTGTCTCACGTTCACATTTTTACTCATTTTTTTTTTCCCTTTAAAAATGCTAGGATTGAGGCTCAATTTTTGAGTAAGTAGTTACATGCTCCATGATGGAAGGGCTGCCTGCCGCAATTCTAGTTAATATATTAGGTAATTGTGGAGGCAAACTATAGTGTTGCTATGCTTTTATCCATGCATCCTAGAATTGCATTCCATCCAAAATAGTCGATGTCATGAAGGATTAAAAATTGTCCATTCTTGTCAATCACTTTTGGCCCTATAAGACATTCTTCAACTTAATTCAGCCCTAGAACTACTCTTGTACCCTATTATCCATCCTAAATACTTGATGATATGAAGGATTAAGTTATCTATTCTTGTTAATCACTTTTGGTCCGATAAGACATTCTCCAACTTAATTTATCCCTAGAACTACTCTTGTACTCTATTATCCATGAAATTTACTCCTCCTCTTGAGGAGGTAATGGCCAATTATAAAGACAAAATTACAAGCCACTTTTACATAATTGGTTGGCACCACGTTTTTAGCAATGGAACCAACCTATCAAGGTTGTGCACAATTAGCCATGGAGTAAGAGAAGTATGTCCTATAAATCCTAAGTAAAAGTACACCAATTGTTCTATACATTTCATGATCTTAAACTTAACAATCTCTTTCAATCATAAAAGACACTTCTTAAGTGTTTGATATCCACATGTAACAATTAGGTCATGAAAACCAAATAAAATATCATAACATAGCTCACACAAACTAAACTCGTCATAATCAACTATTGTCAATTTTAATTGCTATCTTTTTTAGCACAACTTAATGGTACACATGACTCGGGGGGTCTCTACCCACACCACATTTAGACAAGATAGCATAAGTGCGTGTTGGCATTGCCTCCTACTATAGTAGTAAAGCAAATGCTTTTGGATGCAAAAGAGAAAGTAAATGATCTTTTAAAGGGTGTTGGGCTATTAAAAGGTAATTTTTCTCCATAAATGGCAATTTGAAACACAACTTAATTATTATTATTTAAATATTACTAGTGGAAATTCAACTACCTCTAAGGCTCCACCCTTGGTGAAGCAAAAAAGCAAGATCTAACACATTAGGTCGGATTGGTGGCGGTATTTCACGTTTGCCCACGGACACTTGTCCAAGGCTCAATGTCCAGCATCCCAACCAGTGCACGCGAGGTGTGTTGGGGGACTTGGACCAATGTCGCGCGTGACAAAATCGCCTAGTTGGAACCGTGGATCGCGCCAGACCACCTCACAATTGGTAACCATTTTGTCACCTAGTTGGAACCTGTATGGCGCCAGACCACCTCACAATCGGTAACCAATTAAATATCGTTCAGAGTCAATTGGAACGCCTTGGTGGGAGTACGTGTGTGAAGCCACGCTAAAGGCACAAAAGATCATCCATCGTCAATTGGAACGCCTTGGTGGGAGGACGTGTGTGAAGACACCG
Organism: Dipteris shenzhenensis; assembly: GCF_047967505.1. Lineage (NCBI taxonomy): Eukaryota > Viridiplantae > Streptophyta > Polypodiopsida > Gleicheniales > Dipteridaceae > Dipteris > Dipteris shenzhenensis. The sequence continues at coordinate 32,999,132 of NC_141609.1, read as the reverse complement.
TAAAGGCACAAAAGCAAACCTGAGAAACTTTCATGGTGCATGGAATAAGAACCTTTCGTGCTTTCATGGTGCATGTAGCTCTTCTCCTCGGAGGCAAAAGCGCAGTCAGTCGTTCCTGGAAACATGGCCAAGAGAGCTTTCAGAGCCTTTGGAGAGGTTCTCGACGCCAATCGCGATGAAATTCGGGAAACTAAGCGTCGACGTCCAAGGTCCACACGAGTCTTCGACTGTGGAAAGAGGGCTTTGTCCGGACCAGAGGTCGAAGACTCCCCTCCGGCAGAAAGAACGTTTCTCATGCTCGAAGCTGTCGACGAGGCCGCGCAAATTAACAAGCTCGAACAGGAGGTAGAGAAACTTCAGGACTTCTGTTCGAAGCTTCAGGACTTCTGTTCGAAGCTTCAGGAAGAGATGGAGATTCTGAAAAACCGAAATAGTGTATTATATGATCAGCTTTTGTGTACTCGGGAAGAGATGGAGATTCTGAAAAACCGAAATAGTGTATTATATGATCAGCTTTTGTGTACTCGGGAGGTGGTCATTGTCAGCATGCTGAAACGAACTGCCGACAACCTCAACACGCATCTCAACCAGGCCTTGGAAGAGATGGCGAACAGATTGCGCAACAAAAAGTCTAAAAACGAATTTTACAAGATGTTTGATGTCTGCCGGGACGAGGAGGTGCTGCGCTACAGAAGTCACAGTTATATTCGTCTTGTGAGGGCATTGATTTACACTGAATCGCAAACAAAAAGAAGAACCTACCTTGATGCATTGAAAAAAGCAAACGAAAGTTTCCTGGAAACATATCAACACGAAGGGATACAAACACAGGAATGCACTTCGGACGACATCCTAAACGGCATCAGCGTTTACGTTAAGGTCAAGAGAATTCGGGATACGGGCTGTCATCTCTTCGACACAGGCGAGCCGGATCAGCGAGTCGATGCTGACCTATTAAACGAAGTGTTGATAGATTTGAACAATGCAATTGAAAACAAGTGGTTTCTGCCTCGCTTTTCCGGATGCGAGCCACTAGTAGGACTCGAAGTCCATAAGCTACTTCTTGACCATGCAGGTAGTCTTTAAAGCGATCATTTCAAGTGTTTTTCAAAGTTCTTTCATCGTATCAAGCGATCTCATCGTCTATTGCAGGGTAGGAGCTTTGGAGCGACGAGCGAAAGGGCCTTGATCTGTGGCTGCTTTGATGTGTATTTCGTCTCTGTTTCTGCTTTCTTCTCCTCGAACATTGTAAGTCATCCAGTTGAGAACACATATGGTCAACTAATTTTTGGCCAGTCTCCTGGAATATCCCTTTCGTTCTCGCTTACTTGTTCTCCGTGGGACTATATACATTGACTCGTCTCCTGTTATTTGATAAACCTGATGGCAATGTCTTGCGGTTCGGAATCGATTCATGTTCAGGTTAAAAATGGAGGAAATTCCTTTAACGATCGTCTGTATTATACTTTTCGCTTTGCTGTTTTCTGTTGCCAATTGCAACGTGTGTTTATGAAAGGATCACTTGGATAATCCAGGCACAGGTTTGAGACCGAGATGAGCATTGCATTTTCTTCGCTTATCCGTGCCTTCTTTTTATTGTCTGGCTGAAACATCTTCGAGAGAACACCAGACAGAACACCAAACAAAAACATAGGCACATGGTTAGAGATATGTTCCTGTGGGCAGCCATGCAGCGTCTGCTTTGCTGAGATACTTTTGAAGTTTGCAGTTTCTTTGTGGTCTGGAAGAAACAACGCATAGCACATGGAAATTTTCAGCGCAGAAGGAAATATTTTTTAGCAAATGTATTTTCCTTCGTTGCATCATGCACGAAATCGGGGGTGGGAAGCAAGAACAAACATCTAAGAATGGGAACTGTAACAGGCAGAGGGTTTGTCTTGTGTTGTGCATTAATAAAATCGCCAAACGAATTGACCTTACAGGGGTGGGAATGAAAACACATGGGATGAAAGCCCCTCCTCATTGTAGACCTCATTGTCAAGGAACCTTAGGTCTTCTTTGAAAAAAAAAAGGAACCTTAGGTGTTTGATGCTCCACTTCCTCCATCACTTCATATTGCTCTCGTTGTTGTTGGGGATGCCACTATAATATCACCTTAAGAGCGTTCGTATATGCTAAATAGAAGAAGAGGAAAGCCATGCAAGCGGAAAAAGGGAAGGAAATAGTCATCATAAAATTGGATCAAAAGAGGAGATATCCATCTTGTCATCAAGAGTGATTGATGAGTGTAAAACTTAGCTTTGTGAGATTATTTCCTCAACTATTTGTTCATTGCCTCGACATACAATCACATGATTCCAATTAATGAAGCTATTGGAATCTTTCCCCATTGGGGATATCTCGAAATGTTGAGACTTGTGGTGTTTTGGTTAACCATACATGTCCCTAGCCTTCTTATTAGCTCATAGGATTGGTTTCTCAAGGTTAAGCTTGCTTGGATGAAATTAAGAGCTCCCTTCAGCAATGTTTTGGAAGGAAACTCTGCAATAATCTCCTTGAGTAAATCTACCCACATCACCACACCCTCGAAAGATGCCTTCAACAAATTAATTGCAAAGGCACTTAATCATTAGTGCGTATTAAGAACCTCTTTCAAGTATTCTTCAGATATTGAGAAGTATTTCTTGTGTTCTTGACGAATGACAAAGGGAAGGTGCTTGAGCCCGCTACGTCCCATGTAGTTCCACAGGCCTCCTCAATAGAACTCCATGGACATTAGGCACCAGGCATTGAAGAAGATGAACTAGAATAGTAATTGACTTTGGTGGTCCACATATGTCCATGTGTGGTGGGCCATAGTGATGAGATGGTATTCATCCCAAAGTAAGTGGCCCCTTTATCAAGTTAGGCACAACCACTAGTGAAGGAAATGAGTGGAAAGAAAGAACACTACCAATTTCATTTTAATTTTTTTATCATGAAATTGCAACTTGTATACACTCTCCAATCATGCACTACATGAGCTATATCCAACCATTTTCTACTCATTGTCTACCTAGCAATATGCATGCAAGAAAGCTCCCTCTCGATAGATGATATGACCTCTACACACACACACACACACACATGCATGCACCCCTAACCCTAGCTAGTGGGTTAAGTTTGTGTGTGTGTGTGGCTTAATCCTAGTTGGGTGGCCATACTAGGGCTTTGTCATGCTGACAACCCTTGTATGCTTCATTCTTCATTTTGCACACTATTTATTTTTCTAGATATAGTCCAAAAATAGTATAAAATGCTAGAATAGTCTCATGAATAAATATTCAAGACAATGGTTTGATGGAAGCTATGTGCAAACGCAAGAATGATGAAGATTTGGTGTACAAGTTATGTGTTAGTGACAAGATGTTCTTCTTGAAGGCTGTACCAGTACCAGATTAAGTGTGATGATATCCAAAATTACTTCATGCCTTGGTATCTTTGAGAAAAATATAGGATGCATTACCGAGTGTTTTTGTAGTACCTATAGTAAGTGTGCCACTAGTACCATCTCGTTCCAGGGTTGTACTCCCCACAACATCTCCGGCTATAACTACAAGAACACCACCTTTAGCTGTAACTACAAGAACATGAAGGAGTCGTTCTAGGACATGTTTGACTTGTATAGCTATTCTGACAAAGAAACCCAAAACAACTCGAGCTCCACATGTAGGCCATTTGAGTGCAGCTTATTTACAAAATGCAAGGATTTTGATAGTGATGAAGAGAATGCAAATGAAGAAGATGCAATTGTGAATTTTTATTTAAGCATGGCAGACTTACATCCTCTTTGAAGAGGAGGGATACATTCGGAAATTGTCATCTTAATTGTACCAGAACAGATATGGGACTGAAACCGACAAGAGATATATGATGGCAAAGAGCAGGTTCTTGGACAGATGCAAGTTTGAGCGCATTGATGGGCAGCATTTTTGTGAAGCTTGCAGGATCATCCTTGATGAGGGATGAAAAGGAAACTTACCACAGGTTGAGTGGATAGAAAGGTTTCAATGAGTCATTTGTTATATATGCCTATTTAAGAACAATTAAAGTACATTCTTGAGTCATATTGGTTGAATTTGGTTCATTTTCAATGAAGAAAAGCTCAACCCTTTATGAGACCTAACAAAGGCAAGGGAGTTATGGATTGCATTAGGAAAAAATGGAGCTCATTTTGGGTCCTTTTAGGTTAGACAAAAAATAGAGATCCTCCAATGAGAGAGAGGCCAACATTACGTTGGAAATGCTTTTCTTTTTTCAAAAAAATAGACTTTATCTCTCTAGAGATGCTGGACACACTAACATTTTAAAGTTCCCGCTCTTGTTTTCTAGTGTGTCATAAATGCTACACCAAATCTCGAAATAAATAAACTGACATTTCAAAGTTCCTACTCGAGCGTTTTTGAATGTGTCATAAATGGCACACTCCTATCAGGCGCCTGTTTTGGTTATTCTGATCACTTTCAGAGGCCATTTAGTGATTCAAAAGTCATTTTGGGGGTTGGACACAATGGTGATGCCAAAACCACCAAATTCTGAACCAAAATAGTAGAAAATCATTTGGGTCCTTGGACATAGCATTTATGACACACTAAAAAACACTCAAGAGGGAACTTCAAAATGTCAGTTTATCTATTTCACGATTTATATCTCCAATTCAATGCTCGACCGCATAAATTTATACTTCTCACTCTATAACTTTTTAGTTTTGAGCCAAGAAAATGAAAATTTCATGAATTTCTTACAAGGCCCCAAAATGAGCTCCACTTTTTCCTAATGGATGTGGCAAACTACAAATACTAAAGGCAAAGAGACCTACATCTGAATACATGGCAAAGAGAAGTCGCTTCTACTAATGCTTGAAGGGTGTAGTAAACGATATACAGGCGATATACAACCAAGTATCCAAGATCTAAAGACTGTCATTGCAAGATATAGGAAATATACTTGCATTGTGTTTCATGAGGAGTCAACCTTTCAATCATATAAAATAGGGAAGATATCCTATGAAGTACCAAAGCATATAGTAGATTAGAAGAAAGCAATAATAAAACAGATCTATGTCATTTGGTGGCTCTTTGGTGGAGACCATTAAGGAATGTTCCAGATGAAATACAAAGGACATATGCCAACAGATCCTTAGTGGTGACTGCTTCTTTGGAAAGAAGAGCAAGCATAGCCACTTGGGTGAAGTGGTCACCCGAATGGTCAAAAGCGAAGTTGCTCTCTCGACAAAACTATTTATACTAAGTTTGGATGATGAGTTGGCCGCGGTAAATCAGTTAATGTCGATAAGAAAAAAACATTTGGCCTTAGTCACTTGATTGTGACAAGATGTGGTCTAAAAAGTGGCTGAGTTCAATGGATGTGGATGCCACACCAACAAAGGATCTAAAAGAAAAAATGCCAAAGGTTGTAGAGAAAGAGTATGTATAGATCAAGAAGACGAGCACATTGTGCTAGGTATAGTATAGCTAGTTCTTCTTGTAGCTTCTTCTATAATATCTTGTTATCAAAGGATGATACAAAATCTGCACACATCAATGGCATTGATACAGAGTGCTTCATGGCAATGACCACTGGTGCTTGGGAGAAGCATGTGTGTTTTTCATGGATGAGTTATAGGATCTTGGAGTATCGGGGATAGTTGATCTTGTATAGTTTATCATACAAGGTCCTTTGGCAGACAAGAAAATATCACGTTGGTCCTCTTTGTGACAAAAACACAAAGGGATCCCTTGTATGCTAGTTTGATAGTTGTAATTGGGTATCCAATTTCAAAAGTATATCATGGTATAGTTCATCATCATCCCATGAACATCTTAAAAGGCACAGCCACTCAAGTCTTGTAGCCTTTCTTGGTTTGTTTCTTAAAAAGGCGTTTTGGTCCTCTAATTTAAATTCCTATAAAGGTTGTGGAGCTCATTTACTTTGAGTCAAAAAAGGTAGATTTGGATGCGGCAATGGTGGACTATCGAAAGCCGATGGAACCCAACTTGACTAAGGAGATGCTAGGAAACTTACTGAAGGATGGATGGGTGGTAGCACTATACCGAATGGGTTTCGCTCTACTCGAAAATTTCTATGGAAGGGTGTAAATGTAAATGTCATTGATACCCCCCATCAAACCTAGTATTTTGACACGTATTACAATCACACTACGTTCTTTGAAGGTAAAAGTGCCAAAGAAGAGAGAGAGAGAGAGAGAGAGAGAGAGAGAGAGAGAGAGAGAGAGAGAGAGAGAGAGAGAGAGAGAGAGAGAGAGGATAAAGCAGCTAGAGTGGCTCAGAGACTGATGACTCTAAGAAGTATTCCATCGCGTCACAAGAAAAGGGAAACCTATAAAAGTGGAAAAATAAGAGAAATTTAAACCTAGTAAGCCACCCAACATCTCATTTGAAGGACAGGGAAGTGAAGAAGGTGGGGCAAGCAATGTGCCAGAACCTCAAAGCTTGAAGATTGATGTAAAGCATACTCCAGAGCAGCTTTGTAATTAGGACCCTAATCCTCTAGAGTAGCCAGTATACCACCCTACTAGTCAAACCTTGGTGTTAGTCAAGATCCATTGAAGAGCTTGGTACCCAGGAATGTGGTAGTCAAGAGCTTTGAACTTCAATTTAAAAGAATATTGGAATCAAGCAATCTATTTTGGCTCTCATTAATATGTATGATCAAGTACTTTGTTTTTCATTTGTTTTGATGTCTTTACTCTTATTAGTGTGTATAGTAATTGTTTAAATTTAATTGATTTTATACTTAAGGGTGTATTTTAACACCAAGAACGTGTATATGTGCATCACTTTTCTAAGAGGATTGGTCATCTATTGATGTTCTTAAGAAATGATAGAAACTACAATTGATGTTCATGGAAATTTTTTGACTTGTATCATTATTGGTTAATCTTAAAAATTATTTGTTTAATCTTAAAAAATCATATCAAATATTTGGTTAATCTTTAAAACTTGGATTAGCACACTATTCATCATTAGCACAATATTCATCATAGAAAGTATTTTCATAATCTCAACAAGTATTTAGTTTTCTCACTAAACTTTGGTTTTAAAAGTTAGATTTAAAAGCTTCATTAGTAGTGTATTCGTGAATTTTAGACTTTTCCTTAGTCTAGTTTTAAAATTGGACCTTACACAAGTCCAAATATTTTGAATAGTGTGTTTATAACAAAAGAAATGTCTAAAGAGCCATCAATAAAGCCAGAGCACGGAAACATTGGAAAAAGTAAGTATAATCCTAGTTATCACACACCACTCAAACCCATATCAAATTACAAGAGAAAAATGATGGGGCAAGTATCACTCTAGAGATAGAAGCATAAAAATAAAGCTTACAACCCAAGGGAAGTAGGGAGACCTGTGTGGAGAGAAATTTACAGAGTGCTAGTGTTTTTGTTGGCTTCATGTCAGAGGGCGGACAAACTGGGGGGGCAGAGACTGGCCGCACAAGGCCATCACAGGGTCCACCATGTGGACGACTAGCCACAAGACGAGGCCAACCTTGACAATGGAACCCCGCCAAGTCAAGAAAAGCCTTGGCCATGTGCTGACAGCCCTTCCAAGTGATCTTGCCGACGATGAACACCATACCAAGAAACACACCATCATCCTTCCCCTGCAAATTCACTAATAGCCTCCTCACATTGCTCCATGCAAATCTTTGTAGACTCTTTCTTTGCAACAATATTCATGGTAACTTTCTTCATATCAGTGTTAGTTTAATATAACAGCAGTCATGCCCGAGGGCATAAGAGGCACTGGGCATGTGGTGGAAGCAAGCTACAGCTTGCTCTAATACTAAATGTGACAAAATGGAAGCAAGAAGGAAGCTAAAGGAGGAGGAAGGAAGCTAAATGCATTAAAAGTAAATTTCAAAATAAAATATTTTTAAACTAACTACATGAATATTTCTTTATTTGCTTAGCAATGTTGTTTTAAAAAGAATTTAGATTTAATTATAGAGTTGGTTTAAAAGTAAGATTAACATCCATCATTAAAGTTGCCCTTGCCATGAGCTACTGCCATCACTTGGATACCCAGATCGCCGCCCTCACCTCGTACCATTGCCGCCGCCGATTGCCATTGGAGAGAGAGAGAGAGAGAGAGAGAGAGAGGGGGGGGGGCGGGGGGGGGAGGGGGAGAGGGGGAGGGAGAGGGGGAGAGAGAGAGAGAGAGAGAGAGAGAGAGAGAGAGAGAGAGAGAGAGAGAGGGGGGGGGGGAGGGAGGGAGCGGCCAAGGGATGGGAGAGGGGGAGGGGAGGGGAGGAGGTGGTGATAGAGAGGAGGAGGGGGAGAGAGAGAGAAGGGATAATCTATGAGGAGGAGGAGGATGCCGCAAATGAAGGAGAAGGAGGAGGATTTGAAAATTAGGAGAACGAGATTGAGAGAGTATGTCCCCCCATACATTGAAAAATGGGAAATTCCTTTTAATTAGTTGTGGAGAAGAGAACATGGGTGAAAAGGAAGAGGGAAAGGGCATGATTACACTAAGGGATAAAGGGGGGAGGGAGGAGGGAGGAGTTTTAATTAAGAGGGACCACTTAAGATGGGGGCATTAAAGAAGAAGGCACCTACTAAAAGGAGAGGGGAAATAGGGACCATTTGAAGGGGGCCTTAAAGAAGAAGGCACGTACTAAAGGGGGAGGGGGAAGAGGGACCATTTATAATATTTTAGTTAGCACTAGGTATGCTTTTCCACTCTATAGCTTAGTGGTAGGGCTCACACGTGCAAAAGATAACACCATGGGTTCGAATCCTTCCCTCTTGAATAATGTGAACTACTCTTAGACATAGCTTAAAATAAATTAATTAACCCAAATAGATAAATTAATCCATGGACAAACATAAGTTAATTAGCCTCCATGGTCCAAAACAAAGGGAATAAAATAAAGTTGAGCGAGTATGTCCCCTCATACATTGGTTAAGTATAAGTGGCGTAACCTTCACTCCCTCCTTCATTCCACACCTCATTCTTCAATCCTCTTGGTTCTCTCTTCATCTGAGGCTGTTGCATGAATTGGCAAAATTTTTGAAATGATGCAACAGGTGAATTGTTTTCCAACCTATTGAATATGCAACAACTTCTAGCCTATTAAGATTTTATTTTATTTTAATCAAAGATGTCAATTCTCTCTCCCAACCTATTGTATACGCAACAACTTCAAGAAGATTGCTTTGGTTTTCATTTTTGAAACGTTTCAAGATTTCTCAAGAAACTCTCCAAACTTATTGCGTACACAATAGGTTCAAGAAGGTTGCTTTTGTTTGCACTTTTTGAAACTTTTCAGGATTTCTCAAAAAACTCTCCCAACCTATTGCATACGCAACAACTTCAAGAAGCTTGCTTTTGTTTGCACTTTTTGAAACTTTTTAAGATTCTGCAACATCAAATCTCTCTCAAACTATTCCATACCCAAGTGCTTTGCTTAGCGCTTTATTAATATGATACATGTGTTAAGCTCCATCAGACGTCTGGATCCATTATTTATGTATTTTATAAATGTTTAGTGTTAGCACCAGACATTTCTGAGGTGCAGAGTTCCCCAACTCCATGAAAGGCTCTGATGTCTTTCATGTCCCATTTAGTCAATAAAAACCCATTTCTACTCTCCATTGTTTGTGGGATTACTTACAAAACGTGTGGTAGAGGTGAGATAGGGGAGGCATTGATCTCCATCCCATGCTCTTCATGCCTCCATGTACAATTCATCTTATCCACCCTCCTAACATTTCCTTTAATTCTCTGGTATATCTCATTTCCTTCGAGGTCATGTTGCCCAATTAAATGCCATACTTTGCATATTGTCCTGCATACTGGCTAATTCTGATGGTGGTTGTTTTGTCCATATTAATTAGTGTCTATTCAAATCTCCTCCTGGATAGAGGCACCCTCATAACAAGGGTTTTGCAGTGATTATCATGGTTTCTTCTATTATCTCATATTTTCTCGTATCCATAATGCCACATAGGGTCGTCTCACCCCCCTTTTTAATCTCGGTTACTCTACGGTGTCTCATCACAGTGCCACATGTCTATATAATATTTGTATTCCCCATAGATTTTGTTCCTTATGGGGGTGTCATGTATTAATTACTTACATCCCTCTTTATATATAATATTTCTACCCATTCAAATTTATCCCAACACAATTGAAAGTGGGGACCTGGGGGGCCCTAATGTTGCTCATACACATTCCAACATTTATTTCAATTATTGTTGATATCCTCGAGCTGCATGTGGGCTGACCACCCACATTTTCCAATGCGATCAGTAATGAGGTGGAAGGAGTTGCATTTTCCAATGCAATCAATGGACCCTTCTTCTCAAAGCCAATGGGCACGTAGCCACTTCCTTCTCCATCCCCAAGTACCAAACTTTCACCCTCTCCATTACACGCCATCCAGGCGTATTTATTACTCAGCTTGTAATACAAAAGTGATAAGAGTACATGTCCTTAATTGTAGACATGGGCCACTTAGTCCTTCTCATGCCATTGCAAAAGACCTCCACAAGTGTCCAATAAACCACTCCCAAAACTCATCCTTGCAAATCTTGCTTGTAAACATATAGAGGTCCATAGCATGATGGTCCACCAACCCAATAATGAAGCCTCCACCATTACCTAGTTGTCCAATACCTACTAGTGCACTCCATGAATCAATTTACTTGTAAATTCAAGTCCAAAATGCTTGTATAACATCATCATATCTCCACAATATCAAGGATCATAATGCATTTCTTAGAGAATTATCATAAATAATTCAAGACCAAATGAGTCCTATACATCCCTGTGCCATCCATTAAATAAGTGTCATGGCCTTAATTTTAGCCCTTTAGTAAAAACATATACCAAGTAGATCCAACCTATTACGGGTAAGAGATGTTGAATCCAGTAAACTTAGACAGACATTTACTCCCTCATCGGGTCGTCAATGTGTGTGCAAAATTAGGTGTATATAAACACACCAGAGAACGTAAATTAAAATATATCAATGCCCATTTGAGTTATACCCCTAGAAGGCAGGGTTTTCAAAGGGGAGTGTAACTTGCCTCCAATGGGAATCTTTCCTATAACCTTGGGGGGACAGTTCACTATAATGCTTAGGCTAACTATGTCCCAAGGAAAATCATTGCAGAAGGAAGGGTACATGGTCTTGCCCCTCTTCTCAAACATAGAAAATTATAGTATAAGTGGGGGAAGTTCTTCTCTATTGCCGGTCTAGAACTAGACATGGTTCCCACACAATCTCAGAGGCAAGTGAGCATGGCTCAGAGGCTAGTGAGCATAACATAGAAATCTCATGTAGCATGGCTCACAGGCTCATCATGCAAGCTCGGAGTCTGCACCTGGTCGCCGTTCGAATGCCCTTCAGACACACAGTTCTGTGTAATGCTAACCTCTCCCCCATGCCCATCAGTTCTCCTATCGGTACTCCCCCCCCCCCTTCACGATGATGCCCCCCCAGGTTCTTCCTGCTCAGATGGCTGACTGGTCCCTCTTTCAACCCCCTCACACTAGCTTTGGTTCTCTTGCCTTACCAATGTCAACAACTCCCTCCCCTCCACAGGGCCCCCAGCCTTTTCCTCTTTTCAAAAGGCTGACTTTGCTTTGGGATTTTTAGAAGCTCCCATGAGACATAATATAGTCTTCTCTTTCCATCCTCTTCAGCCCAAAGAAAAGACCTACATTTTCTCACTTTCTCCCTAATGCGATTTTTTAAAATTCCAAATGGTAGCTATATATGTAGTCATAGCTAAAAGAATATGATGGGTAATCAAAACTCGTGCATTTCACCCTAGTGGTAAGCCACTTCAATAACCTAGCTTCTATTTAAGCTTCTCTTTCATCCAATTACATCTCTATCTAATGGAGAGACTGTCTGAGGGGGGGGTTTCCTAACACTTTCGAAAGTATTACCGGAGGCCTAGGGCCACTGGTGCGAGAAGCGAGTAAGACGTGCCATAAGTGTCACTGATGGTACGTAGGTGAGTGCTTGTCGATGGTGTCAACTATGTGCAAGCGGTAGATGGTGTCAACTATGTGCAAGCAGTACAAGTGCTGAAGTGATGTGAACAAGAAGAAGACCAAAGCGGAACAACATCATGAAAGCCATCCCTCGACATGAACAACAAGGAACTTCAACCACATGACACAGGTCCGCCGTTGTACCAAGTGAAGGGAGAGGAGGGGAGGAGAACACAACGAAAAGAGATTTTGGAGTAGTGAGCAGAGATGGGAAGTAGCATAACTCATTAGAAAGCAAGATGACTGATACACTCCCCGAAGATACACACGAGGCGAGCTCTTGACTCTAGCCTCTCACTCCTTCACTCCCGCCTCTCGCCCCTGCCAGAATGTCCTTCTCCCTTTCCCCTTTCCCCCTCTTCACCTTCTCCTCCTCTGCTCCACCCCCCGCTACCCATCTCCTCTCCTTCTCCCTATTGGATGTCTTCTTGCACCCTTAGCCATCCTTAGCCATTCCACCGTTTGTGGGCCGCTCTGTCCTTGATGGCTTCCGCAACACTCCAGCCTGTCCTGTGTCAGTGAATCATGTGCTCCATGTGTTCTCCTGTCTATTCCATGCACTCCTAACACTAGTTGGTTGAGAGGGTTGGTGCACCACCTATGCCTCTTAATTGTTGGACTGCTTCCCATGTGCACCAACAGGTGTATCCCGTGTACCATTGCGCCAGTACTTCCCTCTGATTGACTTTGACCATGGTGAGTCGAGGTTGAGGTTTGGCACTCTTCGGTCATGTATTGCTTCCGTCATACCCAAGTCATGTCCAGGTCAAGTCATGTCCAAGTCATGTCCATGTCATGTCCATGTCAAGTCATGTCCAAGTCTGTTCCATGTCAAGTCATGTCCAAGTCTGTTCCATGTGTCCAAGATGTGAACATATGTGAACATGCTGCGACTAGGTATGACCAAGGTCTAACAACTTGGCATGTTGCTGAGGTGACCATGACGTGACCCAGGTGTGACTCTTGGTGGGTCGCCATAAACTTTGAGTACAACAGATCCCCCGCCACTATCATTCACCGTTCCGGTGAATGACTGAGGATCTGTGTGAGAGAAAGTTAAGTATAAATTACACATAAGAAAGTGACCTTGTGGTTGATATCCCAAAACTGAAAAGAAAGGGCTCATGGCCTTACAACTGTAAAACTGAAAAAAAAACTGGCTCATGGCCATACAACTCCAAAATTCCTTATTTACATGAGACTGCAGAATCCAAATGGACAGAGCTCGCAAAAAGAAATGCCGAACTAAAAGATCTAGGAGCTACTGCTTGCTGGATGAAGGTCAGGGAGGGGGAGGGGATGGGTGTGGTGGGTGTGCTGATGTTCCGGGGCTGGTCCTTGCCTCTTCCTCGACTGTGTCCATGAGGTTGCAGATGTCCTCGTATTTGGATTTATACCTGTGGTAGCCAGACCTGTAATGTTCACATCGAGATTTGAGAGCAGCATTTTCATCTTGCAGCTCATGGAAGTTGTCCTGCAACTTGGAATGTGAAACTTGGAGATGGTCTTTCGCCTCGCGATTCTGCTTCATTTGACTCTGCACCACCTCCACCTGTTGATCCACAGTAAGCTTATCCGCAGCCAGTGAGGTGTATCTGTCCTGTAGGGCAGCAAGCTCCCGCTGAATTTGAGCCTGTTGGGCTGAATGGTGGTCCTCCAAAACTTTCTTGGTGGCTGTCCACTCTGCCTCCTTTGCTACAAGACTTTGCTGAAACTCGTCGTGCTGAGTTTTCCACACAGCCTCCCTTGCCTGTAGAATTGCTCCCCACTCCGATTTTTTCATTTGCAATGTTGTATCCCATTCTTTATGCATGCTGGCTACCTGCTTCTCATGTTCCAAGCGGAGGTGTTGCTTCTGTGACAGAAGCTTGCAAACCTGACCCGTAGTATTAAAGAGGGAGGCACCCATCTGAATGAAGCTGTCATCTATAATGCGCTGAGCCATATGAAGGGACCTTTTAACCCATGCATACCTGTCCCGATAGGTCATTCGGCCAGCCATGTCAATAAGTTCGCCATATTCCTCGAAGGCCGCTTTCATCCCCTCTTGCTTTGGGTCCTCGAGAGCTGCCACTAGAGCCAGTGTGTCGATGTCTAGGTAACAGCTTGGAGCTTGGGATACCTTCTTGTTGGAAGCGATTGTCTCTTGCAAGGGAAGTGTGAAAATTTGGTCCAGGTCCTCCTCCTCCATGCAAACAGGAGACCGCTTCCGCTTTAATGCATACAGTAGCCGTTTGTGTTCCTGGCTCTGTTCCTCTATCTGGGCCTCATGGGTGAATAGATCTCCCGAGGAGGTTGCGAAGTAGGTATCCAACATATCATTTTGAGGAAGTGGAGGACAATCCGCTGGAAAAGGTATCTTACCCCCAGCAAAAATAACCTCGCCAGGTCGAGTTTCCAGTAAGTCCTGTCCAGCAGCCTCCATACTTGGTTCAGGGGTCAATCGTCGAGACACTCGGGGTGGTGTCTTTGCATCACTAGTGGCTCTCAAAGTAAGATTCGAGTTCAATAACCTGTGTCGTTCTGATGCCTCTCCATCAAGAGATTCCAAGGCAGAGGTGCCTGCTGCCGTAACGGTGCCTGCTGCCGTAACTTCTGTCGAGGGATCCCCCTGAGTTGGGGGATTAATGTGCATATCTTTGCACCCTACTGACCCTGATGAGATGATTGGAGGGGAAATGGTCATGACTGCAGGTGAGGTAAGTGGTAATGTCCTGCCATGGTGGGTGAGACCTGAGGAGGGCAGGGGAGTGACCGGAAGAACATCATCAGGGAAATCACAATCTGCCTCGAAGGGGATGGATGGAGAGGCGACTCCTGCATGAGCAACTGATGGCAAAGCTCCAGAGGCTGGCCCAAGAGGGAATGGCTCAGAAACCTGTTGTACAGATGTGGGTGGAGCAAGAGTGGGAATGGGGACTGGAGATGCAGATGTGGGGGGAGCAAGAGTGGGAACGGGGACTGGAGATGCTGATGTGGGGGGAGCAAGAGTGGGAACGGGGACTGGAGATGCTGATGTGGGGGGAGCAAGAGTGGGAATGGGGACTGGAGAGGAAGAGAGAACAGAGACTGATGCAGCAGAGGCCGAGGATGCTAGAGCCGCACGAAGGGCTAGTGGAGCTGATCTCAAGTGGGGGATCATAGGAGCGGAGGGTGGGCGGTGAGGAGAGGATGAAGTATATGAAGGTGGAGGAAAAAGTGCAGGCGTTGCAGCCCGCCACTGGTGCAAGAGGTAGGTGAGGTGAGGTCCACAAGTACAGGTGTGTGTGCTTCGGCGTGTGCGATTTCGAACAGTGGCCCGGAATGTTGAATAAAAGAGGGATGCAAAATCATACTGAGTGATGGTGAAGAGAGCATTGAGAGCAGGACGGATACCTTTCGTGATGTAGTAATGCCCGGGTGCTGAATAGAAGTGAGTGAAGAAGTAGCGTGTGATCACTGCTTCTCTGCTTCCACCTTCCAAAACCTTTTTGCAATCATATCCCCTCCTGTTGGGTTTGCACTGTGAAAGGAATGAAAGGAGATGTGGTGAATCGTCGGAAGGAGGCTGAATAGGGAGAGCAGGGAGCCCCATTTACTGTGAGACCAAATTGGGTGTGAGAAGCTGCCTGGAGCCCATGAACTCAAAAGTGTCTGTGACATAGTCATAAGATCTGATGAACCCTGTACACAGTTCCACATCCACCGGAGGGAAGATGACCTTGTCGAACTCAGTTAGACTGAGGGTCTGGATCTCGGAAGATGTCAATACGGAGGATAGTTTGAGGTTCGGATCAAGAAGAGGTTTAAACATAACCCGAATGTGGGAGACGGGAGGGGTGGTTACCGAAGGGCTCTGTATCTCCGTTGGCCCACTCGACCCTTCTGAATGTGGTCTCCATGCAGAGGGGGTGTAATTTGAGCCCCCATGGTCGGAAGAGGAGGCACTGGAGCTCTGAGAGTGGAAAAGAACCCCCCGCTGCTGTCTTGATTGCGGTGGCTCTCCATCCGAGATGATAGTGATCTCCGGACCAAGATGGGAATGTATCACTGATGAAGTCGGTCCTGCTAATGAAGTCGGCCCTACCGATGAAGTTGGCCTTGCTGATGAAAGTAGCTCTGCTGATGAAGTCGGCCTAGCTGATGTAGTCGGCCCTGCTGAGGCTGTAGGCATGGGTGATGTCATGTGCACTGCAGAGGCTGCCTGAGACGTCATGGCAGTATAGAAAGGAATGAAGAGCTTATCTCTGGGCAACCGTGGCTTATACTTGGACTTCTTCTCGAGCATGAAGAAGAACAAGAGGTAAAGTAAAAGCTAATGACGAAACAGGAAAGGAAGCTGATGACGAAGCAGGAAGGTGAGTGATGACAAGGCAAGAAAGGAAGCAGGAAGGGAAGGGGAGCTGGTGACGAGGTAGGGGAGCTGTTGTCGAGGGCTTGAAGCAGGAAGGGAAGGGGAGCTGGTGACGAGGTAGGGGGGCTATTGTCAAGGTGTTGGCAAGCCCGCTGAGATAGAACGAGATAGTGGGGCAGGTGGTGACATGAGGGGGAGCTGATGGTGATGAGAAGGGAAGCTGATGGAGAAGCACGGAGGCTAGAAAGGAAGCAGGAAAGGAAGGGGCGTTAATGACGAGGCGAGAAGGAAGTTGGCCAGATGATAACGAGAAGGGGAGTCGATGTCGAGGTCCAGAGAGGAAGCTAGCGAGGTGCTAGTGAGGAGGGGAGCTGGCCAGGTGATAACGAGAAGGGGAGTCGATGACGAGGTCCAGAGAGGAAGCTGGCGAGGTGCTAGTGAGGAGGGGAGCTGGCCAGGTGATAACGAGAAGGGGAGTCGATGACGAGGTCCAGAGAGGAAGCTGGCGAGGTGCTAGTGAGGAGGGGAGTTGGCCAGGTGATAACGAGAAGGGGAGTCGATGACGAGGTCCAGAGAGGAAGCTGGCGAGGTGCTAGTGAGGAGGGGAGTTGGCCAGGTGATAACGAGAAGGGGAGTCGATGACGAGGTCCAGAGAAGAAGCTGGCGAGGTGCTAGTGAGGAGGGGAGCTGGCTAGGTGATAACGAGAAGGGGAGTCGATGACGAGGTCCAGAGAGGAAGCTGGCGAGGTGCTAGTGAGGAGGGGAGCTGGCCAGGTGATAACGAGAAGGGGAGTCGATGACGAGGTTCAGAGAGGAAGCTGGCGAGGTGCTAGTGAGGAGGGGAGCTGGCCAGGTGATAACGAGAAGGGGAGTCGATGACGAGGTCCAGAGAGGAAGTTGGCGAGGTGCTAGTGAGGAGGGGAGCTGGCCAGGTGATAACGAGAAGGGGAGTCGATGATGAGGTCCAGAGAGGAAGCTCGCGAGGTGCTAGTGAGGAGGGGAGCTGGTTAGGTGATAACGAGAAGGGAGAAGGGGAATTGCGATGGAGGGAGGGCTGCAAGAGAAGGCTGCAGGAGAATTGCGATGGAGGGAGGGCTGCAGGAGAAGGCGCTGGAGGGGAGGCTGCAGGCTGCTGTAGGATGGCGATGGAGGGAGAGCTGCAGGAGAAGGCTGCAGGTGAATTGCAATGGAGGGAGGCTGCAGGAGAAGGCGTTGGAGGGGAGGCTGCAGGGCTGCTGTAGGATGGCGATGGAGGGAGAGCTGTAGGATGGCGATGGAGGGAGAGCTGCAGGAGAAGGCTGCAGGAGAATTGCGATGGAGGGAGGCTGCAGGAGAAGGCGCTGGAGGGGAGGCTGCAGGGCTGTTGTAGGATGGCGATGGAGGGAGAGTTGTAGGATAGCGATGGAGGAAGAGCTGCAGGAGAATTGCGATGGAGGGAGGCTGCAGGAGAAGGCGCTGGAGGGGAGGCTACAGGGCTGTTGTAGGATGGCGATGGAGGGAGAGCTGTAGGATAGCGATGGAGGGAGAGCTGCAGGAGAAGGCTGCAGGAGAATTGCGATGGAGGGAGGGCTGCAGGAGAAGGCGTTGGAGGGGAGGCTACAGGCTGCAGCAGGAGGATTGCGATGAAGGGAGAGTCTACAGGAGAAGGTGCTAGAGGGGAGGCTACAGGGCTGTTGTAGGATGGCGATGGAGGGAGAGCTGTAGGATAGCGATGGAGGGAGAGCTGCAAGAGAAGGCTGCAAGAGAATTGCGATGGAGGGAGGGCTGCAGGAGAAGGCGTTGGAGGGGAGGCTGCAGGCTGCAGCAGGAGGATTGCGATGAAGGGAGAGTCTGCAGGAGAAGGCTGTAGGAGAATTGCGATAGGAAAATTGCGATGGAGGGAGGCTGCAGGAGAAGGAGGGAGGCTACAGGAGAAGGCGCTGGAGGGGAGGCTGCGTATGGTTTCGTTGTTTGGAGGGAGACAGCCAAGAGATCCAAATTTAGAAAAGTAAGCCAAAAATAGCATGAGGGGGCTGCAAGATGCAGTGGAGGAGGTGGATGAGCTGATCCCAAGGATCCACGCTGAGTTTAGCCAGATGCTAAATATAGCACTGGTTGGAATTGGGAGATAAAGGACAGACGCTGAATTTGGTGGCTAAATATAGCCTTGGTGGGAGGGGGTAGGTGAGAGAAAAAGCGGTGTGGGCAAGAGGAAATATTTGAATGAACACGGTGGAAAAATTGGAATTTGAATTTTACTCTCTCTTGTATAGGATATTGGATGAGGGTGTCATAGAGGTGAATGAGGTTGAATGAGGCTGAAGGAGGGATGAACCAAGGGTGAACCAAGGATGAACAAGGGGTGACATTGGTGTGCCCATAGGTGACTGAGGGTGAAAGCGGCAAGAGGTGACCTAGGGTGAACAGGGGAGGAACAAGGGGTGACATAGGGAGGAGCATAGGTGACAGAGAGTGAGCTTGGGGGGTGACATAGGAATGAACAAGGGTGAACTAGGAGTGCACAGGGGTGACCTAGGAGTGAACATAGGTGACCCAGGAGTGAACATGGGTGACAGAGAGGTCAACATGGGGATTTGACATAGGAGTGAACAGGGGTGACCTAGGAGTGAACAGGGGTAACCTAGGAGTGAACATGGGTGACCTGGAGGTGAACATGGGTGACAGAGAGGTGAACATGGGTGACAGAGAGGTGAACATGGGGAGTTGACATAGGAGTGAACAGGGGTGACCTAGGAGTGAAGAGGGGTGACCTAGGAGTGAACATGGGTGACAGAGAGGTGAACATGGGGAGTTGACATAGGAGTGAACAGGGGTGACCTGGGAGTGACCTTGGGTGACAGAGAGGTGAACATGGGGAGTTGACATAGGAGTGAACAGGGGTGACCTAGAGGTGAACAGGGGTGACCTGGAGGTGAACATGGGTGACAGAGAGGTGAACATGGGAATTTGACAGAGGAGTGAACAGGGGTGACCTAGAGGTGAACAAGGGTGACCTGGAGGTGAACATGGGTGACAGAAAGGTGAACATGGGGAGTTGGCATAGGAGTGAACAGGGGTGACCTAAGAGTGAAGAGGGGTGACCTGGAGGTGAACATGGGTGACAGAGAGGTGAGCATGGGAATTTGACAGAGGAGTGAACAGGGGTGACCTAGAGGTGAACAAGGGTGACCTGGAGGTGAACATGGGTGACAGAAAGGTGAACATGGGGAGTTGACATAGGAGTGAACAGGGGTGACCTAGGAGTAAAGAGGGGTGACCTGGAGGTGAACATGGGTGACAGAGAGGTGAACATGGGGATTTGACATAGGAGTGAACAGGGGTGACCTAGGAGTGAAGAGGGGTGACCTGGAGGTGAACATGGGTGACAGAGAGGTGAACATGGGGAGTTGACAGAGGAGTGAACAGGGGTGACCTGGGAGTGAACAAGGGTGACCTAGGAGTGAACATGGGTGACCTGGAGGTGAACATGGGTGATAGAGAGGTGAACATGGGTGACAGAGAGGTGAACATGGGGAGTTGACATAGGAGTGAACAGGGGTGACCTAGGAGTGAAGAGGGGTGACCTAGGAGTGAACATGGGTGACAGAGAGGTGAACATGGGGAGTTGACATAGGAGTGAACAGGGGTGACCTGGGAGTGACCTTGGGTGACAGAGAGGTGAACATGGGGAGTTGACATAGGAGTGAACAGGGGTGACCTAGAGGTGAACAGGGGTGACCTGGAGGTGAACATGGGTGACAGAGAGGTGAACATGGGTGACAGAGAGGTGAACATGGGGAGTTGACAGAGGAGTGAACAGGGGTGACCTAGGAGTGAAGAGGGGTGACCTGGAGGTGAACATGGGTGACAGAGAGGTGAACATGGGGAGTTGACAGAGGAGTGAACAGGGGTGACCTGGGAGTGAACAAGGGTGGCCTAGGAGTGAACATGGGTGACCTGGAGGTGAACATGGGTGACAGAGAGGTGAACATGGGTGACAGAGAAATGAACATGGGGAGTTGACATAGGAGTGAACAGGGGTGACCTAGGAGTGAAGAGGGGTGACCTAGGAGTGAACATGGGTGACAGAGAGGTGAACATGGGGAGTTGACATAGGAGTGAACAGGGGTGACCTGGGAGTGACCTTGGGTGACAAAGAGGTGAACATGGGGAGTTGACATAGGAGTGAACAGGGGTGACCTAGGAGTGAAGAGGGGTGACCTGGAGGTGAACATGGGTGACAAAGAGGTGAACATGGGGAGTTGACAGAGGAGTGAACAGGGGTGACCTGGGAGTGAACAAGGGTGACCTAGGAGTGAACATGGGTGACCTGGAGGTGAACATGGGTGACAGAGAGGTGAACATGGGTGACAGAGAAATGAACATGGGGAGTTGACATAGGAGTGAACAGGGGTGACCTAGGAGTGAAGAGGGGTGACCTAGGAGTAAACATGGGTGACAGAGAGGTGAACATGGGGAGTTGACATAGGAGTGAACAGGGGTGACCTGGGAGTGACCTTGGGTGACAAAGAGGTGAACATGGGGAGTTGACATAGGAGTGAACAGGGGTGACCTAGAGGTGAACAGGGGTGACCTGGAGGTGAACATGGGTGACAGAGAGGTGAACATGGGAATTTGACAGAGGAGTGAACAGGGGTGACCTAGAGGTGAACAAGGGTGACCTGGAGGTGAACATGGGTGACAGAAAGGTGAACATGGGGAGTTGACATAGGAGTGAACAGGGGTGACCTAGGAGTGAAGAGGGGTGACCTGGAGGTGAACATGGTTGACAGAGAGGTGAACATGGGAATTTGACAGAGGAGTGAACGGGGGTGACCTAGAGGTGAACAAGGGTGACCTGGACGTGAACATGGGTGACAGAAAGGTGAACATGGGGAGTTGACATAGGAGTGAACAGGGGTGACCTAGGAGTGAAGAGGGGTGACCTGGAGGTGAACATGGGTGACAGAGAGGTGAACATGGGGATTTGACATAGGAGTGAACAGGGGTGACCTAGGAGTGAAGAGGGGTGACCTGGAGGTGAACATGGGTGACAGAGAGGTGAACATGGGGAGTTGACAGAGGAGTGAACAGGGGTGACCTAGAGGTGAACAGGGGTTACAGAGAGGTGAACATGGGGAGTTGACAGAGGAGTGAACAGGGGTGACCTGGGAGTGAACAAGGGTGACAGAGAGGTGAACCTGAGTGACAGAGAGGTGAAGAAGGATTAAGGAGGAGGTTGTGTCAGAGAAGGCAAGGGCTATCTCCGTCTTGCCAGAGAAGGAAAACTCAGTTTTTTATTGGTCTCTCACCAAAGAGTGCAACGGGGTAGAGAGTAGAAGCTTGACAGGGTTAGGAAAGGGAATACATTGTTGTGGTTTGAATAAATAGAAATTCAACTAATAGGAATGGAAATCCTTATCCAAAGAGAGAGAGTCAATGTGGATGATACTTCTTTACCCGTGAGCCATTTACAGGTGCTGGTAACTTCTTGCCCTCCAAGGTGGCCAAATAAACCCCTCCACTGGGAATAATCCTTGTGATAAAGAAGGGCCCTGTCCAACCACTGACAAATTTGGGTTTATGCTTCAGGAACTTACTGGAATATAACAAGACCAAGCTGCCAACTTGGAATTCCCTCTTCCTGAGATTTCTGTCATGCCATGCCTTCTGCCTTCTTTGCCAGACTTCCTGAGCCAGGATCGCTTCACGACGATGTTCATCCAAGGCTTCAAGATCCCATAATCTCTCAAGTGTGCATGCCTCCAAGTTATCATCCATCTCTGCCATGACCCTAGTGGTCTTCATGTGGAACTCATAGGGCATAACCGCCTCCAAGTCGTAAACTAGCTAGAAGGGTGAATATCCAGTGCTAGCCTTGTATGCGGTTCTGTAAGCAAAAAGAGCAGCTGGTAGTAGAATATCCCAATCTGTCAAGGAATGAAGGCATAACCGAGCCACAATATGAGACATGGTCCGATTGGAGCTCTCGGCCAAACCATTGGCTCGAGGGTAGTATGAACTAGAGGTCTTGTGAACAATTTGCAGTTGGGTGATGAGGTCACCGATGACATCATTGAGAAAGTGGGTACCTCTGTCACTCATCAATTCCACAGGACATCCAAACCTAGAAATGATTTGATCATACAAGAATGAGGCCACAACTTGAGCAGTGCAGGTCTTCACGGCCTTAGCCTCCACCCATTTAGTGCCATAATCAGTAGCAATCAGAGCATACTTGTTCCCTCTTCGAGTTGCAGGAGAGATGGGTCCAACAAAATCCAATCCCCATCTATAGAAGGGGGGTACAGGGCTGGATGGCTGAAGGGGAAGGTACTCCCGTCGGGTAGAGGCTTCGGCTCCCCTCTTTGACATGAGTCACAGCAGCGCACATAAGCATAGCAGTCTTGGAATAGCTTTGGCCACCACAACCCAGAGCGCATTATCTTTCTAGCAGTGGCCTCTGGTGCCATATGACCTCCCCCCATTCGTGAGTGAGCCTCCTGAAGGATGTCTTGTGTTTCATGAGGGAACACACACCTCCTCAAAATGTGGTCCTTCCCCAACTTGTACAGCTGACCCGCGATCAATTTGAAAGGGGCAGCCTGAAGAATCTGCCTCCGCTTTTGTGCTGGAGTTAACCCTTTGGAGAACTCCCCTGTAGACAACAAGTGTACAATGTTTGCATACCATGGGGGAAAGCTATCCACAGCAAACAGGCAGTTATCTTTTGGTATTGTGGCATCGACACGGAAGAGGCCCACATCTGGAAGGTCATCATCAACTCCTATGGCTGCTTCACCTGAAGAGATCCTTGACAAGTGGTCTGCTGGTTGATGTAATCGGCCTGCTCTCACTAGGATGTCAAAGTCAAACTCTTGAAATAGAAGAATCCACCTACTCACTCTCCCCCCAAGCGTTGGTTTGTTCAATAAGTACTTGAGAGCTTGATGATCAGTAATGATGATAAACTTACTGCCCAAGAGATAGTGCCGATACTTTGTCATGGCATAGACCATGCGCAAGCCCTCGCGTTCAGTGGTGCTATAGTTTCTTTCTGCTCCATTGAGTTGTCTGCTTGCAAAGTACACAGGTAGGTCGAGTTTGTGCTCTTCATCTGGTTGGGCCAATATCGCCCCAATGGCCAGCCCACTTGCATCTACATGCACATGAAAAATGACATCCCATTGAGGTTGCCGCAAGATGGGTGCCTTTACTAGATGATCCTTGAGGTTGTCAAACGCCAGTTGTTGAGGTGCCGACCAGTTGAAGGACTGCTCCTGCCGAAGGAGTTCCGTCAACGCCACCGCTATGTCGGCATAGAACCTGATGAATCTTATATAATAACCCACATGTCCCAAAAAAGACTTGACTTCTCTGGGTGTGCGAGGAATAGGCAAGGTCAATATCACTTCCACCTTTGCTGGGTCCGTGGTCATTCCCTTAGCTGAGACGATGTGGCCAAGGAGGACCCCTCGCAAGGCGAGGAAGAAGCATTTGTCCGGATTCAAGCACCACCTAGCTTCTCTGCACTTATCAAAAACCCACCTCAACTTACTCATGTGATCAGTCTGAATAGCAGGTTCGAGGTGAGAAGCATTCTTACCATTGAACACAGAGAAGTCATCCAAGAATACCTCAAGGAACTTTTCGATGTTCTCTTGGAAGAGTTTGGTGACAAGATGTTGAAACGTGGCCGGTGCATTGCATAGACCAAAAGGCATCATCCGGTAAGCATAAGTTCCCCATTGGGTGACGAAGGTAGTCTTTAACTGATCTTGCTCTCGCACCCGAACCTGGTTATACCCACTGTATCCATCCATGAAGGAGTAGAGAGCATGACCAGCTACGGTTTCTAGCACCCTGTCAGTGAAGGGGAGAGGAAACCTATCCCGACGTGTGGCGGTATTCAAACTCCTATAGTCGACACAAACTCGGAGTTGTCCAGTCTCTCTTTTGGGTACCACTACGATGCCACTAAGCCATTCGGAGTACTCAACAGGGTAGATCAACCCTGCTTGCTCCATCTTTTGAATATCAGCATGGACAGCCTTGCCATAGTTAGGATTCATGCGATATGGTCCCCTGATCACCGGCTCTGCTTCCGGATATAGATCGATGCGATGTTCCATGAACTCAGTGGGTACTCCCTTTAAATCCTTATATGACCAGGCAAAGACATCAACATACTCTTGAAAAAAATCAGACAATGCAGCAAGGAGATAGTCATGTTTCCAGACCCAACTGGCTACCTTAAGATGTCGTGGTTGGTCTTCTGTCCCTATGTTCAGATACCTCCAATCCCTGGCATGGTCAACCTGAGGTATGCTTCCTGATGTGGAGTTGTTCGGTTCTTCTACTCCCACTGCTGGGTGCACAGGAGAATCATCTAGAGAAAAATTCCCCACTACTTCTTCCATCCAAGAGCTCGGATAGGACGGTTGGGTGTGTTCTCGAAATGGTTGAAATGTAGAGGCAACAGTTGTGCCCATTCTCTTCTTTCCTTTTTGTGCTTGCTTGAGCATTCCTCTATATGGTAGTCCAACCACCTCGTATGTAGTGTCATGAACCTCCTGTGTCATTGGGGAGTCAGCTTCTGACATATATAAGTCGAGTAGAACAAGGTCCGTGACATCTTCTTCTCCCTGTATGCTGTGGGCTTGCCTTGAAGGTCTGAAGTTCCAGACTCCAGTGTGAATGTGGACGGCTCCTTCAAATTGTCCGGCCTCTTGACCCCTCCTAGGTTGGTCAGATTGCATAATGGATTCAATAACCCTTCCAAGAGTCATTTCCGGTACCTCCTGCCTTTGAATGACATCAGTAAGTAGGTGGTCATCCTCTTCTTCTGCAGATCCATGAGTGTATTCTCCAATACCATCATTGTGCTCAGCCAGCCCATGATCTATGTGGTCATCTTCTTCTTCCATAGATTCATGAGTGTTCTCTTCAGGACCATCATTATGCTCCGCTCGCTCATCATCTTCTTGCATAGGATCCTCTTCCTCCTCTGTTGTGACCCCATGGTCATTTTCTTGGTGTGAGGCATCCATGTCATGTGCATCCATTGCTTCCATTGCTGCTTCATGGTCTTGTCTTTGAGTCACCCTGGTGACCTCCCCACCACTTGGTCTGGTACTTGCGGACATCATTCGCTGATACATGTGGGGATTATTAAGAAGGCCAAAAGGCATCCGTTCATACATGAGATCAGCCAAACCAGGTGGGGAAGAGGCTTCCTGGCTCACCTCCTGCGCATTCCATGAAGTACCAAAATGGGCTTCAGGATCCTCTTCTGGACACAACTCCACCATGTTGATGGCTAAGGATCCCAAGGCCCCCATCCAATCCAAGATGACAACTTCTTCCTCATCTGGTCTAGCATGTTCCAACAAGTACGTCAAGCTCTCACCAACATCTCGTGCCGCTGTTACATCGGTTTCACCTTGGAAGGGTGAGTCCTCCACATAGGCCAACTCTTCTTCCTGTAGGGGCCAATCCCCAAGTGCCCATCGCTCCTCTTCCACCCCTTCTTCTTCTTCAAAATCCTCTTCCCCAAGTTCCACAGGTCAGTGGCGGGCCCTTCCAGTAACCATGTCTATTTCTAAGGATGTGGATCCCAAAGGTAGTCGAACTTCATCACTTGACCAATCTTGAATGGCCTTTGCTGAGCGTAACCATGGTCTACCAAGAAGTAGAGGATAAGTCTGCTCACCCTCCGTCATATTAAGTACAACAAAATTGGACAGGAATGTAACTCCCCCAATCTTCATGTGAACACCTTTTACAGCCCCCATAGGCTTCACCTTGCGTTGATCCGCCATGCGTACTTGGAAATGTACGTCAGTTGTCAATTTCAAACCCAGTTGTTGAAGAGTACCTCTCGGCATGATGTTTACTGCTGCCCCACCATCCAAGAAAACATCTTTCAGCTCCACCCCATTGATCTCCACTGCGAGCTTGGGACTTTGTTCACATGTGAGGGCAGCATAGGCTGAGCAATTGTCTAGTGTTACTCCATCTTGAACTGTTACTGTCTCTGGTGTGGGTCCGCCCTGAATAGATCCCCTTTGGCGCTTTCCTAGCATGCGATTCAAAAATGCAATAGTCTGATGCTTGATATGTGGAGACAATTGACAGAGTTGTCGTAAGGTGATATTGGGCCTAAAATCCATCAAGTCATCCATCAAAGAATAGGGCTGGACAGTAGCAGCAATCTTTTGTGCCTTCATCCGCCGAGCTTCTGGCCGAGGGTCGAAGCTTACGCGAGGGAGAGGAGGTGCCTCTGGATTCTCAGTCAATATTTCCTGTGGTGACTCTCCCATCACCCATTTCCCCTTTTCTTTGGCACTACTAGGCTTCACCCCTTTTTCCTTCTCTTGCTTCATTGTGCTTCCTGAGTGGAAAAGGTGGATGGGCCTGCCTGCGACTCTTCACGTTTTTGCCCTGAAGTTGTCACTTCTGTTGCAAACCTCACTATTTTGGACTTGCGGGAAGGAAACTGAGGTGTGACTCCTTCATCTTCAGAACTAGATTGAAGATCTTTGGTGACACTCCTGATCACCTCCTGATACCTTGAAGGCATAGATTGCTCACTTGGAGCTGAGGTAGTTTTAGAGCTATTGATAGGTCCTGATGGCTGTGGGGCCCTTCGGGTCCTTTCTAATCCAGTTACAGGAGAGGACAAGGGCAATGTAGTCTTGTGCCCACTGTCCACCTTGGAGGAAGGAGGTGGGGATGCTCTTCTAGTGACTGAGCTGGTATTAGTTGGTGATGAGGCCTCCGATATTGATGTTGAATCATCCTTACTACTGTCACCCTTCATTTGTGACCTAGTCACAGCTCCCAACA
Source organism: Dipteris shenzhenensis (assembly GCF_047967505.1). Taxonomy (NCBI): domain Eukaryota; kingdom Viridiplantae; phylum Streptophyta; class Polypodiopsida; order Gleicheniales; family Dipteridaceae; genus Dipteris; species Dipteris shenzhenensis. The sequence continues at coordinate 32,971,937 of NC_141609.1, read as the reverse complement.
CTGCACCAATCAAATGGGGTTTGTCACCCTCCCCCGCCACTACTACGTCAACCATGTTGACTTGCGATGTTAATTCCCTTCTGCCATTGGGACAATCTCTGGTGTAGTGGTCATTTGTGTTGCACTGTGTACAAGAGGGTCCCCCAAATGGTTGTGTACAATCATCTTGGTAATGGCCGTACTCGCCACATCTATAGCACATGATGGGCATGCGAAAGTTGGTACCTCTGCCTCCACGTCCACCTCGGAACCCACCCCGTCGACCGCGAACATAAGGGGGGCCATATCCACCCCCTGACATAGGTGGTTGATACTGTGCATAGTAGGGCGGAGGGTAGAAGTATGGAGCCCCAAATTCACTAGGAGTAGGAGCTTGGAGCAAAGGAGGATTAGGAGGATTAGGAAGTAGTGGAGGTGGAATGATAGGGTGGGTGGGTGGTTCAGGCGCCTTCACAGGGGCTGAAGCTAGGGGTACTGGCCCTGAAGTGGTCGGTGCAGCTTTGTTGATTGTAGCCACCAGTGGCTCCCCAATTGGATACTCCGGCAAAAGCTTCCTCAACCCCTTAAGATACCTACACTCGGAGGCATCATGTCCATGAATTTCACAAAATGTGCAAAAGGAGGTTGGGGTGGGTACCTTACGCTTCGATGGACATTCCCAGTAGCCATGGCCAGAACCCTTGCAGTCGGTGCACCAGAGACCACTTCGTAATCTGAGCTTCAAAGGGTGACGGTCCATCCACTTTTGTTCTGTCTTTCAGACCTTCTTTGATTTCTTCTAATTCCTTCTTGAGTTGCTGCCATGCCTGTGAGCCCTCTTCTCTCGGAAGTTGGGCGGTCTGAGCGGGTGTTGAGGCGAAACTTAACTGGGACCGTTCCATCTTCACCGCTTCCCTCAGAAATTCTTGTAGTGAGGCATGCTCAGGAAGTTTGTCAACCAGCCTTATAGCAATGGTGGAGGGTAAAGCCTTCAAAAACCACCCCTTCATGACGGCGTCATTGGGTGGCACCGACATCTTTGCCGCCAAGACCCTCATCCTTGTGTACATCTCAGAGATGCTCTCTCCAGGCTTCATGGTGTCAGTGGATAACTCTTGGACAATCATGTGTTCGAATTTTTCCAACTTGAAAGTGCGTAAGAATTCCTCCCTTAGGTCTGTCCACGTCTGGAAGTGGTCCGGAGGAAATTGACTGTACCATACATCCGCAGCATCCTCCAATGACGAGGGAAAGATGTGAAGGAATGCATGCTCATTCTCCACACCTTTAGCTCTACATGCTGTGAGGAACTTCCTCACATGAGCTTCCGCATCTTCATGGAGGTGGCCTTTGAACTTTTGAGTCTTCACGTGGACCTTGTTGAGTAGCTCGAGAAGTCTAGCTCTGTCTGGAGGACTGAGAACGGCCATCCCCACCTGAGAGGTTGGAGAGGGGGCCATCCCCACCCGAGAGGTTGGAGAGGATGCAAGAGTTGGAGGGAGTCCCGATGGGGCTGTAATGAGTGTTGGTGCTCCCGAGGAGGAGACCACCCCGACAACCCCTCCTGTGGAGGACCACAATGGAGAAGTCACTACTAATGTAGTCATAGAGGAAGTGTACCCAGATGGTAGGGCGTAAGTGGGGGGTCTCGGTGTTGCAGAAGGAAAGGGTGAGAACATGGAAGATGTGGGGGTGAAAGAGGATGGGAGAGCATTTGGGAAAGAGAGGGACGGAGTTGAAGTCATGGATGAGTAAGCAGAAGGGAAGGAAGAAGGTGGTGGAAAAGGCAACACCGGTGTGGATGGAAAGGGAGATGAAACCATCATGGCAGGTAAAGGCATGGCCGGAGCAAAAGTACCCCCCAATGGAATAGATGTAGAAGAAGGATTAGCAAGGAGCCCGGAGCTATGCATAACAGATGAGGTAGCAGCTTGTCCACAAGAGGTTGAGGCGGGAGCAGATGGAGTCACCACTCCGGTAGAAGAGGTGGTTGATGAAGACATCATTGCAGGAGGAGGAGAGGGGCTGCCTTGACCTTGATGAGTCCCTGAGGAGGCCTCGTCCTTAGTACCCTCTTCTTTCACCTGTTCTCCGCTTTGCACTTCTTCTTCTCCGGAGTCCGAATCTGATTACCAGGGTTCTTGTTGGTCCAAGTCAATGAGAGTGTCGATGAAGTTACTTGCTCTGGCTACTGCTCCAATGGGCTCACTTTGTGCTCGAGTTGAGGACTTCGCAAACTTACGTCGCACGTAATGCTTCTTGTACCTAGTTTGGTCTGCCGGAAGTCTTTTCTCCACTCTCCTCAAGTACCTCCTAGTTCTCTCACTAGCTCCTTCAAATGTTTCAGAACTACTCGGCATAAGACCTCTCTCTAGGACCCTAGATCACCACTTCACTCGTGCTACTCAACACCAGCAGTGTCCCACCGTGATCGCCATAAACTGTCTGAGGGGGGGGTTTCCTAACACTTCCGGAAGTATTACCGGAGGCCTAGGGCCACTGGTGCGAGAAGCGAGTAAGACGTGCCATAAGTGTCACTGATGGTACGTAGGTGAGTGCTTGTCGATGGTGTCAACTATGTGCAAGCGGTAGATGGTGTCAACTATGTGCAAGCGGTACAAGTGCTGAAGTGATGTGAACAAGAAGAAGACCAAAGCGGAACAACATCATGAAAGCCATCCCTCGACATGAACAACAAGGAACTTCAACCACATGACACAGGTCCGTTGTACCAGGTGAAGGGAGAGGAGGGGAGGAGAACACAACGAAAAGAGATTTTGGAGTAGCGAGCAGAGATGGGAAGTAGCATAACTCATTAGAAAGCAAGATGACTGATACACTCCCCGAAGATACACACGAGGTGAGCTCTTGACTCTAGCCTCTCACTCCTTCACTCCCGCCTCTCGCCCCTGCCAGAATGTCCTTCTCCCTTTCCCCTTTCCCCCTCTTCACCTTCTCCTCCTCTGCTCCACCCCCCGCTACCCATCTCCTCTCCTTCTCCCTATTGGATGTCTTCTTGCACCCTTAGCCATCCTTAGCCATTCCACCGTTTGTGGGCCGCTCTGTCCTTGATGGCTTCCGCAACACTCCAGCCTGTCCTGTGTCAGTGAATCCCGTGCTCCATGTGTTCTCCTGTCTATTCCATGCGCTCCTGACACTAGTTGGTTGAGAGGGTTGGTGCACCACCTATGCCTCTTAATTGTTGGACTGCTTCCCATGTGCACCAACAGGTGTATCCCGTGTACCATTGCGCCAGTACTTCCCTCTGATTGACTTTGACCATGGTGAGTCGAGGTTGAGGTTTGGCACTCTTCGGTCATGTATTGCTTCCGTCATACCCAAGTCATGTCCAGGTCAAGTCATGTCCAAGTCATGTCCATGTCATGTCCATGTCAAGTCATGTCCAAGTCTGTTCCATGTCAAGTCATGTCCAAGTCTGTTCCATGTGTCCAAGATGTGAACATATGTGAACACGCTGCGACTAGGTATGACCAAGGTCTAACAACTTGGCATGTTGCTGAGGTGACCATGACGTGACCCAGGTGTGACTCTTGGTGGGTCGCCATAAACTTTGAGTACAACAGAGACCAATGCCCAAAGGAGCACTTTCCTGTACCCACCCTGCAAGTGTGTCTTTCAAGGTTCAAAATGAGAATATATCAAAAGAAAGTTTCTTGGAATCTCTACAGAGGATGACGGAGACTACTACACAACCCACAGGTGTTACCCCCAAGCACAGAGGAAGAACAAACCATTGCCTCTACCCTATCGTGTCGGGCATGGTTGTTATTAAGGTTATCACCCATGTGGTACTCAAAGAGGAGACACAAGATGCAGATTGACGATTTATACTTCTATCCTACTTCTATTCTTGAAAGCTTCTTCTCCCCTTTTTTATTGACCAAGGGTAGAGAACTTATCATGATGTAAAAAGTTATCTTGACAAAATTATATAAAATCGCATTTTGGGGGGGAAAAATAAAAGTCGGCTACTGTTTATTATTTATTATTTATTATTTTTAAAGATACACCATTCTAGAACAAAAGTAACCCTCAAGGCCTCTAGATGCAAAATTCTCAAAAGTCCATGACTAGTTCCCGCTTGGCACAAACGTCTCTAATGATGGAATGAAGCATACGAGATCCAAAATCCCACTCATAAAGAGGCAACATGATTCTTAGTAGAAGCCATAACATAAGGGGAGTGAAAAACACTTCATATCAGTCTGTAAGACTCTCACCCTTGTGAGCTGACAAGTGATGTAGGACTAGACAAGGCATGTGGTAGTAATGTTGCGCATATGTGAACCACTTATAATGGAAAAATATATATTTCTCATATGTTGGAATCAATCATTAGCATAGATCTATGCCAAGAAGAAGCCTCTATAGTAGCCTCACTATAGAGAATAGAACATTTGGATCTTCACCTATAACTTGTACAAGAACTAGAAGCCCCAACAACACTAAATAAGATATGGAAGGGAAAGATATTCATTGCAAACTACTATGGATGACAATGAGGAACTCAGAAGAAAAATAATACAACTCAAATGCAACATCACTTCATATAGAACTAGACGTGACAGACATTGCACCCACGCAAGCTGTGTAAGAGAACACTATGACGACTAAAGCTGTTGATCCAAGCACACATCAACAATGGAGCATTCCACAACTGAAAGCATACGAAAGTTGAGACAAAAAAAGGGACATGATCCACTATAGATGCATGGGAGCCAATTGTACAAACAATATGGACAAGGAAGCCTTCCAATTCATAAATTCAAGTTACACAACAAATGTTAGAGCTATTCACTAGTATGTCATTAGAAGAGTAGCAAAGGGAAATGGAAAGCAGTAGTGGGACATTTCATTTTTCAAATAATATTCTCATGCAATAACCAAAAAAAGAAATTCATGCAATTCCAAGAAAAGTTGTTACAGAAAGAGGAAGAGAATAGATTGCAATTAGGATAAAAACAAAAAGTTCAATGTGAGCCATGATTGCAACCTACAAGTGCAAGAGTTGCTTCATTCAAAAAATAAGATGGGCAGCGCTTTTTAAGTGACTCTTAAGATGGAACTCCAGCCGAAATCACACAATCGATGCCTCTTGCCAAATCTGTTGTGGCTTGCCAGCATCGTTGATCAGCATTCTGCCCTTTGTCTCCTACATGTGCACGGTTGACCCCTTGGGAGGAAAATTTTCGAGGGCATGATATCTTCTTCTCATATGAACTTTCTTTTTCTTCTTCTTCTTCTTCTATTGAAATCACCACATTCATTTGTGAATCTCATCTTCTTCTGTATTCTTCCTCAATTGTTGGATGTTTTCCGCACTTCCTCTATCATGTTGAGCTTGTTTGGCGAAGGAAATTGCCTAATGTTAAGGCGCTCTCCCTTGCCGTGCCCTCTTGGAATTCACAAAGTGCATATGCAAGTGAGTGCCACATCACCTTTTGGACCCCTCTTCACTATGGGAGATATTTGGAGGGAAAATTGGATATGTCCTTTCTCATATGAACTCTTGTGTGCACTAAAATTGGATATCTCCTTTCTCGAATGAATTCGTTCTTCTCATATTTTGTGCACTAAATTGGATATCTAGTTTCTCATATGAACTCGTGTGCACTTAGGCGTCTTCTTCTTCTTCTTCTTCTTCTTCTGATATGAACTCTTGTGTGGACTTAGTCATTTTCTTCTTCTTCTTCTTCTATTATTGAAATCACCACATCATTTGTGAATCTGATCATCTGCATTCTTCTTCGATTGTTGAATGTTCTCTGCATTTCCTCTTCTACCATTTTGAGCTTCTTGACGAAGGAAATTGCCTAATGTTACGGCTCTGCCTTCCTCCCCAGAAGCCTCTTTTTGTCGAAATGGCTTCCTCCGCTAAAGCCATCGCAGGCCTCCCCAAAAGACTCCGGTTGCCCGAAGACCTCCCTGGTCCTCTCCTCCGCTCTTGCCCCATGCGAGATCTTGCCAGTTCCCATCACCTTTCTAGTTCCATTACTAAGCGTGGGCGAGTGGATGTCGCATACGGTCATGACCTTCGCCTTCAAACAATTGCTAAGCTCCAATCAGTGAGGAGTGATTCTAAGATGAGGAAGGAAACCGATTCGGCTCGAGGTAAGAATTCTGCTCTACGAGATGAACACCAGCTTAAAAGCGCAGAAGAATTGTTTGTGGACGCAGTAGTTGGATTGCCCGAGAGTTACGATGGCGATGAGCAGCTGCGCCATCCTCCCCTGAGGATTGGTCCCAGGATGAAAACAGCAGAAGAATTATTTCTGGAGGCAGTTGCTTGTTTACCTCCGAGCTGCGCGGAAGATTATAGTGATGAAGCATTTGACGATGGTATAGACTCTGTCAATAATACAGAGCCAATAAAGGAGACGCCCCCAGAACATGGTATTAGGTTAGAGACCGAGAAGGCATGCGAGTCAGATTGTGCTGAAGTGCTGCATGTGGACGCAATTCAAGAGCTTCAGACAAGTAGGGATGCTACTTCGAGCGACCGACATCAAATAAAGTTAACTGAAGATCTGGAAAGAAAGATGGAGATGGATGCGCTAGACGAGAACATCATGACAGCAGACGCGAACGTCATTCTAAGCCAAGGGCAGAAAATAAGGATGGAGTTGAACAAGGCTGCTGCACTTGCAAAGCGCAATTTGAGAGTTTGCGAAGAGAGGGTCGCCGAGGCCCAAGGTACTTGCGTCTTTGTGCTCAGAAATAAATGTAGAGCTGTCTTTTTTTAGTGGTAGCACTATTTCTGCTCAAGGGTGTCCAACAAACTCCTGTCTGAGACTTCAACCGTGGACCATTTGAACTCTCTCTGATAGCAAACTCCATGTTGCTTTCCTTGTTTGAAGGCTTTTCTCAAAGGGTTTACAGCCTTGTTAGTCTGATGCATCCTCGTTTGCCTATTATTGATTTAGTTCTTGAAGAGTCATTCTCATTAGACATGGCTATAGTAACGTCTACTGATGTCTTCACATTGTGTAATCAGCAAAAGGTCTTCCATTTCCAAAATTGGAAAGTTTACTTGTGGAGAAGACATGGATAGAAGCCCTTCAAAGAGAGTTTCAGAAGCCCTACATGGAGAATTTATACCAATTTGTAACCCAGGAAGCAGCTGGAAGAATTTCCATTTATCCACCACCTGCTAAATTGTTCAGTGCCTTCAATTCTTGTCCGTTGGAAAAAGTAAAGGTGGTGATTATTGGCCAGGTTAGTCCATCTACATATACGAGAAGTCTGAGGTGGTTTTTTACTAGGTCAGAGATTCTTGTCCCTCAGTTTACCAGCCTGATTGGAAATATTTGAGTAGTGGAAGTGTTTTGAGAAAGACTATAGAAGGATCCCTTTGTAGCTTCTTGAATTATATGCATGTATTGCAGGATCCGTATCATGGTCCAGGCCAAGCCATGGGCCTTTCTTTCTCTGTTGAGAAGGGTATGAAAGTCCCATCAAGTCTCTTGAACATCTTCAAGGAGATTCAAAGTGACCTCGGATGTTCACTTCCATCACATGGAAACCTGGAGAAATGGGCACATCAGGTGTGAAGCTGGTGCTTAATCTTTTGAAAGGCAGTTCATGTTTTTTTCACTTTTAAGATCGTGAATCAACTTTGCAAGTTAATAGTCAGTTTTGATTCATTATTTATGAATCTCCACTTGGGTGTCATTCTCTTTCTGAAACTTCTGAGCTTGTACCAAACATGTTGCTTCGCTTTGGAAATCAGAGTCAAATATCTTACTTCTGATTGCTTTTGAACAGGGAGTGCTTTTGCTGAATACTGTTCTTACAGGTGAATATGATTTCAAATCGCAGGATGTGTTAATGGCACATCTTCTCGTAGCCTTGTATCATATCCTTAGATGTTATATTTGTCTGATCTGGACGGTTTGCTCATGGCTGGAATTCCCAACAGTAGGCTCATATGATTCTTTGAACTTGCAGTACGTGAAGGCCATGCAAATTCTCATGCAAAGAAAGGGTGGGAACCATTTACAGATGCTGCCATTCGAGTAATAGCACAGCAAAGATCTGATGTTGTTTTTCTCCTGTGGGGAAATTCAGCCCAAGAGAAAACCAGGTGCTTTTTCGGTCTGTGGATTGAATTTTGAGGCTTTTCATCGTCTTTCCCAGTTGATTATGTGTGTATTATGGACTTTTAACAGGTTACTCAACAAAACAACCCATCACATCTTTAAGGCTGCTCATCCATCAGGCATTTCAGCCCACAAAGGATTTTTTAGCTGCAGGTACTCTAGAATTCATTTTTATTATATTGAGGTAGACAAACTGCAATAATGCAAAGAGTTTGTTACTTTAAAGCTAAGTTAGTGAGCATTTACCTCATTGAATGTTTGAGTGCAGGCACTTTTCTATCACAAACAAAGTCCTTGAAGATCAAGGATTACTTCCAATTGATTGGCAACTTTGAATATTCTCAACAATGACATTGCATAGATTGAGCATTCTTTTCTACCTCGAAGGACTTCAAATAAGCTGTAGTGAGCATTCGGATTGAAGCACCATTTAATACAATAGATGAGAAATGTATTGATAGATGCACGTTTTACTGCAGCCGCCATGAAGTGGCATGGCTTGGGGTTTTAATTGCACGTACAGCATTATTGGCATGCGAATAATAATACTTAATACAGACTTGTGTGTCCCTATAGAGGAAAATAAGCAATTTTTCCCAAGGCAAAGTTTAAGACTATTACATAATTCCATAGCTAGAAGCATATAGGGATTTGTTGTTCAAAACATGGAGAAATCCTAAGAGAACTAACTTATCAAACTGGTTCTTCCTTCACATCAGTAGCACAAGAGCATGTGAGGCTAAGGCATGGTTTCCAATCTGGCACTTACATTTCATATGAACCAAAGGGCATGAGCTTTGATCTACACCCAGCTAGCATGTTTGATATTTAGGGCATCACCTAGAAAGGTTCCCTTGTGTGAATCTGCACCAACTCTTGTGGCATAGGGGTAGGCTACAAACCAGTGAAAAATATCCTTGTTGATCCTGAGCACCTCTTGCAATTCCTGTATTCATTTCCAATGACAAGACCTCTAGCATTAGTTCAAACTGCCATGTGCATTATGAGCTAGAGAAGTGTGAACATGGCCTTACTCCAGATTTAGAAAATATGTGTTTTTGATAGGCTTTACTATCAAGGAGATTCCATATGCTATTAAGGACTCTAAAGACCTCCTCAATGGTAGAGGAGGGTGTAGGGATGACCTAGCTAAATTCCATCTTGTAAAATAGAGAAGTGCCCACATTCCACCAGCTGCCCCCCTACCATGTTTTCCACCTCATGTTTGGCATAGCAACTTGTTCAACGTCCACAACCCCTAAACCACCTTCCTCCTTTGACTTGATACAGAAGTCCGACTCTTACCTATCATAATGACATATGAGGATCTAATCCCATATCCTAAAGAGATTGAATGAGAAAGTACCACTAGCCTATCATAGGCCACCTTTAAGAAGCAAATATCTTGCCTTGTTTCTTGGCATACTTACACTCCTCCCATATATTGATTCTCTTTTCTAGAAGGTGTCTACCCTTTATGAAGCCTTTCTGCTCTTCAAGGATCCATATATCCACCTGAAGGGGAAGAGAATGATTAGCTATAGTTTCTTGGCACACCAATAGGAGGTAGCGACCCACCTAAGGTCCCAAAATGTCTTTTAAAAATTCAATTAGAATCCCATCTTTTCCTAGTGTTTAACCCTCTACCATCACACCCACAGCCCCACCCAAGGTCCCAAAATGTCTTGTAAAATTAGAAGCCCATCTTTCCCTAGTGTCTTACCCCCTACCATCACACCTACATGAGTTCCTCCAAGGTCGAGGGGCTTTCCAGATAGAAGAAGTCAAAATTCTAGATTGTTTTTTCCCTTTCTTCTTGACACATGACTCTTGCCCTCTTAACTGCCTCATTTGGGACAATAAAGGTGGAGAGAAAGTCCTAATCATGCTGCTTGATAATTTTCAAGTTCTCTTCAGAGCTAGCAACAAGAGTTGCATCACTCGTTATGAGGAAAGGAACTTTCTCATTAGCTCTCTTCCTTCTGATGATCTCCAAAGTTTCCTTTGTATGCTTGTCTGTCTTCCCTGTCCACCATTCATGTGTGTCGTACTTTTTTGCCTTGCCTCTATTTGAGGTCTCTCTTGCAAGTGCATCAAGGTGCCTCTTGCATGGCCACTATGCTGCTCTTCTTGTCTTTTGGAATCTTTGCTTGAAGTCAAAGCTCTCCACCTTGACTTCTAGTTTCACTCCTAGAGCTGGAAGCACTAGCTCCACCCTTGGTCTGTCAATCGGGGATTGCAAAAAACCCGACTCTAGATGCCTTGATTGCAGGGCTTGGTGGGAGGGCCCCGTTTTTTCCTCCACTGGTGCATGGATGCTCTACCCATCCCTATTGCCAAAGAAGTCTCTATCACGTTTAGTAAGATCACCACTGCCAAATCCATCGCTTTCCCCTGGGAAAAGTTGTGGCCTTTTGGCAAAGTGCCAGTCACAGTCTTGCCAAGGATCAAGGAAAAGCCAATTGATTGGCTAGATTCGCAACCCAGAAAAAAGTTATGAGGAGTTGAGGAAATCTTAGAGAGGCTGTTACCCCAACTTTGTCACCATCACATGTGTAGTTTTTGCTTAGCGCTTGGAGCTGAAGTAAGATAGTTGAGAGGGAGTGGAGAAGATGGGCTTTCCCATCCAATCACCTCCATCTTCCATCTCTTGGGGGCTCTTGTTGTACCTCCCTTAACTCCCACTTCTACTCAAATTATCCCTTCCCCAAAAGGCAAGAAGGCAGCTGAAAGACCGTAGCAGTTTGGTGCCTTTAGGATAGAGTTGTGGCAGTGCATTATTGGCCTCATGCCCCACAAGAAATCACTTTTGTGATTGGATGTAGACAAGCTTGGCTCATGAGGGTGACCACATTTTGGAGGTAACAATCCTTCTCCAGCTGATCTCCCGCGACACTTCCCAAGCTTTAGTGGAGAAGAGCCCCACATTCAAATGGTTACAATCTATGGCAAAAGATTTTTCCTTCTCCGATTGATCTCCCTTGACACTTCCCAAGATTTGGTGGAGTAGAGCCGCATTTTCCTTTGTCTGCACTTGGTTTTTTTCATTCCTTGGTATCATGGATTAATAGTTGATTATATGGGCTCGATGCATTTGGTGCCATGCTTTTCGGTGACACTTCTCTTCTTGGGGATCTTGAAGGAGTAACAACCTATCCTCCCCTCCCTTGGGGATGTTTTGGCATGGTTCTTGAGTCCCCTCCACCTTCAGTAGCCTCGATTGCAACAGATGACGGGGTCCCTCAACTCTAGGAAATCTTTGAGTGCCCAAAGACTCTTTTTGAGGAGATCTTCCTCAAGACTCTAGATGGTGGGGAGATTCGGTAGGGAGTTGAGGTATCTAGTCTACTAGACCAATGCCTTAGGTGTACACAAATAGACCATTTGGTGTGAGCTAGTCATAGAAGTAAGGCCAACTTTCCCCCCTTCTCAGGCTCATGTAGATACAGTCCAACCTCCATCCAAATAGCAGGAAGATTCTTGGACTCCTTGGGTGGACCAGGGTAGAGAGAAAAAAAACTTGCAAAGAGGGACACCAAGAATCACGGGCGGTGAGCGAGACTCTGACAATGCATGATGGCAGAGTGGGCAACAGCTTCTTTGATGCAAGGAAGCAGACAATAGCTCCCCCTCAGGATGCCCCCAGATCTCTGAGGGTGAGATCTTCTTTGATATCCAACAAACCCACCAGAGACAATGGCCTAGGGTACTCGGGCTCCTATACAACGGCGACAGGTTGCCAAAGAGGCCATTGGTCTGATTCCCCCTCCTCCTACTCGTCCCCCTTCCTTCCTTGGATCTTCCTCCACTCCCTTTGCCTCCCTCCACACCCCCGCCCCCTCTTTCCTCTACTGTTGTAGTTACTTTTACCACCTACCCCTCACCCTCCTCTCACCACATTTTGGTCCCTTTCGTTTCCTCCTCTTGTTCTCCCTTGCCAAAATCAGTGATTTGTGGATCTGGAGGTGCTCTCCTTTGGGGCACATGCATTGTATCAGTTGCCTTTATAAGGGCCTCTCCACTCTTGAATAGAGTCTCTATTCTCTTCATTGCTTGATCCTTCCTTGTTGTTCCATCATGTGGTATCAGAGCTTGGTTCACCCTCCTAGAGCCCTCTTTGAGTGCCATGCCATCATCTTTCCCAAATGAAGCTTTTCTTAATTCTCTTCCCACAAAATTTGCTTAGGCTTGTTCTCTCCATTCTCTAAGCCATTTCCCATGCCCAATGAGTTGAAGCATCCTTGTGATGGGATGAATCCTTGGCTAGGTAGAATTAGGGAATAGTTACCTCTATCGCCTGTGCCAACACACTTTCCAAGCCTCCATTGTATCAAATTCATAAACTTGCTTGTCCATTGCATTGTACTTGGTACCAATGAAGCAAAGTTTTCCTTCTTTGTGTATCTTCCTGGTATACCAAAGCATAATCTTTTTGTAAATGTGAAGCAAAGTATATAGTTTTGTGATGGGAGGTCATTAGGTTCACCAGTAGCCACCCTGGTTACCATGTAGCTGGATATCATCTACACCTTCCATGCCATTTGGAAGCATGAGACTCTAGGTTCCGGAGCGACCTTGGATGGCAGGAGCATTTTTGTAAGGCTTGGACTACTGGTAGCCTCTATGTCATATTGCAAGAGGTATTCACTAGCTATAAAGACCCCCCCTAGTTATTAATCCCTCTTTTAAAGATCCTATAGGCATTGAGTGCGGTTCTCTAAAAATAGCTTGGTTTTTTTAACAAGCAGTTATGAGTTTTTCGTTTCCCCATGATTTGTACCTTTTGGATGGTACATTCGCATGGTTGATTCTCAAGTTTTTATGGAAGGTCCTTTTCTTGGGGGGGGGGAAAAACCTTTATGTGGCAAATCATATGTAGAAATACTCAATAGAGCACATCTCAGCAATGGATCAATTTCTTAAGTATCCCTTGTCAATATTTTCACCACCAATTCTTACCATTACATTGACTACCAAACTTAAGTAAGCAACCCATGCTTGTTTATGGCATTCTTGTTTACATCAAGAGGAGACTTAGAAAAAAGACCCTGAGAAGTATTAGGAAGTCTTGTTTGAAAAAAGGCCATGAGAAGTATTAGGAAGTATTAAGAAGGGGGAGATTCTTGATTCCTAATAAACCAACTTATACTAAGGATTGTGTTTACAAGCAAGTATATGAATACAAATTTGCACTAAGAACCGTTTTTAGAAAAGCCAAACAAGAAATTGTTTGAACACTTGGAAAAACACACATAAGTAGTGAGGAAAGGAGTGAGTTTCTTATTGAAAGTGATGCTTAGCAATTACATGAGATGAGATATGTAATTGATGTTAATAAAGAGATCCCATAAGGCCATACAAGCAACTATTATGATTTGCACACTCACAAATGAGAATGCCCATTAACTATATTACAATTCGCACAGTCATAAATGAGAATTCCCATTAACTATACAACATTACATGCAAGCAACTATCATGATTTTCACAATCACAAATGAGAATGTACATTAACTATACCACATTAATGTCGGAAACCATGAACATATTTACACTCGCATCGGAGGAGATATTTACCATGACAAAAATCATCATCTGTGAAGAGACAAGAACCCCAAGGACTGCAGCCTCCAATGATAATCAAACTGACAATCATCCTTAGCAACTTCATTAGGGGGGAACAATCCCTCTAATAAGCTCTAGTTCTCAACCTGATTGGCCATTTCCTTCTTGAAGGAATGCCAATAATTTCTCCATAAGGCTAACTATTATTTTTTACTTTCACAACTTAAGCAATCTAGAAACCAAGAGCTAACTACACATCATATCAATATGGTTATGTGTGTGGCCTACAAGAAGGAATTAGAACTTGACTTTCCAAAATATGTCATTATCCACTATCATGTAAAGGTATGCTAACTTAAATTGATATTGATTCTCTTGCCAGTCGTAGTTGGTTAGACCCAATTGGGAGACCGACCTAGTCGATCCAAAACGGTCGATTGGAGGTCGGTCCCGAAATAGGCCACTGACCACACGTTAGAACCGTGGTGCAGAATAGAGCAATTATCCTACGGTCACCGTTCGGCCCAGAGCCATCCGGGATCATCTGGGGCTCCAAACGGGCCCCGTAACCCGAGAGTGGGCTGCCCCAGGAAATGCTCCATCTACCCTTAGTGCGGTCAGTCATGGGATGCCTTCCTGCACTTGCATGTAGCCTAGTTGGCAATGTGCCAACTCTATCTGAGGTCGTCCAGCCATCAGGCCACACATGGCCCCCATCTGGTGTCCAAACCAGGACCTATCGGATAACCGAGCTACTCAAATGCCTTCTCCTCATATGGGGGGCTTACAAGTAGAGTTAGCTGGTTCCCACGTAGTTACACGTGGGTGGAGCATTGATATCTAATAGAAATGAGGGACAACCTCAAAATACAAGATACATCAAATGCAACTGAGAGGGGTTTTTTTTTTTTTTTTTTCCTAACAATATCCTTAGAAATCATGTACATGGACCAATCTCTTTTGTCCATGCTTAGATTCTATTAGCCCGCTCTTAGGCTACACTAGCTACATCACTGATAAGGATTGTTTTGTGAGCCTATGCATGAGCAACTCTATTGAGGCAAGATTACATTGATACTTCTCATTTCTTGCGAGCAATTGGTCTTAATATCTCACCAAGATAGTTCTCTCTAGAAGTAAGGAATCACTACACAAACAAGGGGATCCCTGACCAACATGTCTCCATTGAATTCATGTACTCTAAGGGCACGCGCCCACTCTTTGACTCACTCACAAACACTCATTAAACACCTTCAAGTGTCTCTTACTTGGCAAGACTTACAAACCTGTAACATAATGATCTCTCAGCTTGTCTTGTGGTGTAGGATCCATCTTATAAGTAATTTGTTTTGAAATTTCAATAAATAATGTAAGATGGTGCATGCAAACAATTTCTTATGAAATTCCTTTACTCTAAGGGCACTTGCCCACTCTTTCACTTACTCACAAACACTCATTAAACACCTTCAAGTGTCGCTTGCTTGGCAAGACTTGCAAACCTGTAACATAATGATCTCTTAGCTTGTCTTGTGGTGTAGGACCCATCTTATAAATTATGAACATGAGGTACTTCTCATCGGTGCTCTTCATACAATGATGCTTTCTAGTAACTTGTATTTCTTGTTGATTTTGCAACTCTGAAATTGTTTGTTTTGAAATTTTAATAAATAATGTAAGCTAGTGCATGCAAACTATTTTCAATAGGAAAAAATTTATGTCAGCATTATATAAACCTCCCTCTATCCTTGCCTTCGACTATGCAAAGCCTTCAAGTACACCGGTAGAGAGCACATGCCAAAGTGACAAAGCTTTGCTATCTTCACATTGTTAAATTCATTCTTCCAAATCTTACAAAAGTGCTAGCACTTGACTTGTAGCTTCCATGCCCTACTTATACATGGAATAGATTTCACGCTTTGAGAAATTAATGGGTAACTACTGCCAATCACCATTTGGGAGAACCTTGGCATGTTATTGTATAGTCTTGCAACCATGACAATAACATATTGCCATGTGGTTTGGGAACTCTTGTTTCTCCTACTCCCTAAACACTATGAAACTATGATAGCATGCTTCGTCTCCAATCCTTTCCCCTCTTCCTCCCATCCTTTCACTTTCCCACTCTTTATCCCTCTCTCCCTTCTCTCCCTTTCTCAAATTTGCTATTCCCCTTAACTTCAAACCTCATTCTACTTTCACAATCTTTCTCTCCCACATCTAATCTACCCTTGCAACCCTTAAAACTCCTAGATTACATTTCTCAACCCTTCCCACCTTTGATCCATTAAGGAGACAAGCTTCCACTTCTCCGCTTGAACCTTAAAATTTTATTCCTAAACCCTACCACTCCTTCTTACACTAAAACTCTCAAAGGAGGTGAAATTTTTTATCAACCATGATGAACAATCATTATTCTTCACTAAGCTAAGTGTGAGAATTTATTTCCATGCTTAAGCCTACATGTCCAACTAGAATATGACCCGAGGCCATGTGTTAGACTAACTAACCATTTGTAGATCCTCAAAATTTGGAAACCAGAGAAAAAGTAACACACGTATCTCCCCTCCACACTTAGCTATCATGCCTGCTCGGCACCCCACATAGTCCCCCCTGTCATACAAATAGTAGAATTCCCACCTCTCCCTTGCCTTGGTCCCCCCCCCTTCCCACCTTTCCCACCAACCCCCTTGTCTCAATCTCCCCCTATGCCAATGATCGTGCCTCTCACCCAATTTGATGCTCACTCCTTCCCCCTCAATTTCCCTAGTCCCAGTGCCTCCCCCCCCCCAAAAAATCCTTGTCCTCCCAATCCTTGCCCCCCTGGCACAGTCTCACTACCAACTTCCCCTCCCTTATAATCCCTTTGTCTAAATCATTTGCCCCCTCACATAGTTTCATGATTGATCCCTATCCCCCTTACACGAAGTTTGGTAGAGCATATTGTGATCTCACATATAAGGTCAAGATCATTTGCCTTTATAAAGGCTCTTCTCATGAATAAAAATAGTCAAGTGATTGAGTACAATGTTCTCATCTCCTTTCATGGTGCTCCCTTATTACACCCCATAGTCCTGCTATTCTAGCTCTTTCATTTGGTATCAGAGCTAGATGTGTGTTGCAATAGCTATAGTCATTGTCGCTCCCTACTTAGTCCATAGCTAGGTTTGTTGTGTTACATTTATTTCTAATTAGGACATGTTTTCTTGAAGCTTTCGCCACTCAAGCTTTGGTACTATTATTCCTATGGAAACTTTGCTAGCAAATTGTAGCCTATTCAGGTTTCTTCTTGGAACACTCAATCTACCTCTATTCCATGCTTCTACACAAGACCTTTCGTATTGGATTGCCACCTACCTCTATTTGGCTTCCACACAAGGCTGCTTTAAATACTGAGGTATATTGCCTAATAACTCTTGTGTTGCATAAATTGTATCATTTCCAAACTTAGATATGATGTCTCAAAGATAAGCAAGATGTCGATTTGTTTTTACAACAAGTGTATTTAACAGTAATCTTGATCACAACAGACAATGTTGGTCACCACTTTTGGCTTCTCTACAATATCATCTATCATTGCTCTACAACAACAGAACTCTGAGAAGCACTAGCATATCAACATACAGGCCGAGATCTTTGACTTCAAGAGTAGTTAAATTAGTAATGGCTAAAGTTTGAGGGTGGTTGGTTGAAGGAATTACAAAAAGGTGGGGCGGCAAGAGAGTTTATGACTATTAAGTAACAGGGGGTGTTTGTTGGAATATAGCATGGTGTTATGCATGTATATAGTTATAGAGTGATCTGTCCAATATGCATATGCTATTTCATAGTGATTGTTCATGTTTGGTATGTTAGTCCAAATGTGATCTAGTTGTGTTTCGTATATTGTTGTAATGTGATTCAATTGTACCATGTGATCGAAAGTGCTCATAGTTTCTTGTAAGGTCTATGGCTCTAGTTTTTGTTACAACATGTCATGTTGAAGTTCCCTATCAGTATAATATTGGTTGTTCTCAAAGTAGGTACTAGTAGAATTTATAACAATTCTTAAAATTTTGTAGTCTTTGGATGGTGGTCTATATACATTAAAAATTAAATACGTTTTGTTTTTTGGTCTTATGTGAGTTGTTGTATTTTCAATGCCATAGTGCACGATTTTTTCTATTTTTTCAATGGTAATGTCGTTTTGTATTAGGGTACATGTAGAACGACTGTTAATGCATTGGAAGTTCTTTGGGACATGTGGATCACAATGTTTGATTTTGGTTTCTTGGAAGCAAACATGCCAGAGTTTATAAGTGTGTATGTGGCTTGTATGTCTTCTTTATACCTTTGTAATGATCTAGTATTTAAAGATTGTTACAAAAGGAACACACAGGTTCATATAATGTGCAATTAATTCCCATAATGATCAACACACCACTTAGTACAAAGAAAAGAAACTACACGTTAATTACTGATAAATTATATTATGTATGAAAATTAAATGAAGCACGGCTTGAAGATTGAAGGTCACATGATTTCCATCTCCAATTTGATGGATATGCTCGTGGAATACTTGCTGATATTGTTGGTGCTAAGATAGTCAAGTCTAGCATATTTAGGTCAATGGGCTAACTATTCTTCTTAGATCTTACATTGCTCAAAACAAATTAACAAAAACCAACCGTCTTGAATCTCTCTACAATCTTGACATAATTAGATTGACAGTTACTCTAGAACATCAGATGTAGTATTTATGTGATTAGTGATCTTATAGTCTAATAATACAAAACTGATTATGATTCATGTAACATGAATTTTCAAGCACAACACATTTAAGATTAAAATATTACCGTGATCAAATCATCTACATCTTCACAATTTTCGACAATCACCTCGTCCATCCGTCTCATTTAATACCCTAACTTATACAAATGTGATCGTGATTGTACCTAGAGGAACTTAATTTCTTAGCCTTGGTTAATCATATTCCTACATAATTCTTTGTACTTTGAGATGGTTGTTTTTTGGAAGGAATATTGGGTCAACTATGAAGGGTTCAGAACACTCTATTCTAGTAGACTGATCAAAAGTCAAAGTAGTCACACATGTACCACCGTCATTATGGACGTTCTTATTGGAGACTAAGAAATTGGTGATTTTTATACAATCCCCAATATTCAAGGCTTTTACAAAGTTTGCATAATATATTTCACCTATAGCAAGAGTGATACATCCATCTTCCTCCTCATCAACTACGTCTAGTTTCAAAGTTTTTAGATAAGAGACATTATGTAAAGCCCACATTTTGTACTTATTCAAGAACTTACCCTCGAAGATTCCATTCCTCATAGACAAGTCTATTTTATGTATTAATAAAGCTTTTTCACATACATAGTACTTAGTCTATTTTATGTATTAATAAAGCTCTTTCACATCCATCTTCCTCCTTATTAGCTAAGTCTACTTTCAAAGTTTTTAGATAAGAAACATTTTGTAAAGCCCACATTCTGTACTTATTCAACACCTTACCCTCAAAGATTCCATTCTTCATAGACAAGTCTATTTTATGTATTAATAAAGCTCTTTCACATACATAGTACTTAGTCTTATCACTTGGTTGCTTTAGAAGATTCCACACTCTCTTACCCTACAGTTGAAGTATTTGGAACTTCTCCTCCTTAGGAGATTCCACTCTCGGTTTCTTCTCATCCCTACTATCAACTTCATCAAAATATCTTTTTATTTATGACTTGTTGATAGTTACGATAGCGCAAGTTGATGATAAGATAACACTCTCATCTGGAACTACTGCTCCATTTTTTTTTTAGTGAACACTTGCATCGGAAACAATCGTGTCAATTATTAGAGTTTCAATATACTACATATTTTTGAAAATTACTACTACTCAATAAAATCTTTATTTTACATACTCTTCATAGACTTGTAAATAAATCCAAGATTAAACATATGCTTATATACTAAACATGTAAATTCACACTCCCAATATACTACATTCTTTTGAAAATTACTACTATTTCAATATACTACATCCTTTCGAAAATTACTACTACTCAATAAAATATTTATTTCACATACTCTTCGTAGACTTGTAAATAAATCCAAGATTAAACATATGCTTATATACTAAACATGTAAATTCACACTCCCAATATATTGCAACAATAGTCACATTACTTATTAGATCGTTTCTAGCATCTTGTAACAACCTAAGATACTAATTAGATCTGAAACTTCTACACCAACATATCATTGGATGCACACAATCGTTCAAAGTGAGAAACTCAAGCCAATGGACTGCTTCATCACACTTTCGATAATATCTAAAAGGCTTCACTACCATATTTTGAGTCTAAAAGAATTTTAATAGAAAGTGAATCTAGTAAAAAGACCAACCAAATGCAAGAGAAAACATTATATAATATGATCGAATGTATCACACCATGTTTTGAACTTTTAATCAAGAGTTCCATTTCTACATTATGACATATTTGAGATCTATTTAGTCATAAATCTTGCAAGGCAAATATCTATTATACCAGCAAATAAAATAATACGCCATACTCTTCAATCAACTAGGACTTGAGTGTATCAATTTGCATAGAAAAAACACTCATAAGTAGAACGTTATCCAATAGTTGTTGTAGCTACAATCCATTTGCATAATGAATTGTCAATTACTTAAGTGCATATGTGTGCACATCCACTCACAAAAGCCTGATGCATTGGTAGATTCATAGTACCAAGGCTTACTTCTCCTCTTACTTTGCTTCATCTTGTTCTTCTCTTTAACTTTAATATAGTTTGAAGACCCATCAAAAAGGTCATTTCATAACAGCTTGTCACCAATAATGAAAGAATCCTATAATGTACTTGCACACCTTGGTACAAAGCACATAGAAATATTTGAGGTTAAGACAATAATATCATGGGCAACCAACAAAGATGTTGGAAATGAACTCTACATAGAGTTGAGATAGCTGTAGAATGGTGTTTGTTTAGCTTTATATGTTCATGATCTCAATAATCATTTCACCATTCAATACTAGGAGCCATATTTAAAATTTACCCACTATGCCAAACCTTTCAAATAGAAATAATATAAATATTGAATTGATTTCATTCTAACCTAAAAAATAAGATCCTACATTTAAAGAACTAACTATCATGCATGCCTCATTAATATATTAAACATGTTTACACATGCATAAAAACAAAATTTATATTTATTGTGAATTTGAACCTTTATGATCCAAGTTAGATCTATAATGTAAATTACACCTGTCTGACTTTGTCTCCTTTATTTTAAAGTATGGTAGGATAAAGGTTACCTGGATGTGTATGTGCATGTCTACCATCTACTCCAAATATAATTATGTGTTTACTAAAGACTAGCTCATTTGAGGAAGCTCAAGGGCCCATAAGATTTTCCTACCACAAAGCCTTTCAATTGGCTTTAAAATAAATAAATACTACATATTCACATTTGCAATGTTTCACATGTCTCCATGTGAGGATAGGAGTGGATTGTACAAATTGGACAATTAAGTAAGGGGTTATGAATGTATATCGGGAATGATAAAACTAAACAAGCAAGAGTCTTAAGATTTGTATACATGCCAATTCATAATGGTGTCTAATGTAGCAAGCGCAAATCATGAGCAAGTATTATATAAAGCAAAGAAATATAAGTATGCTAGGTTCAAATTGTAGGACAAATTCATTTCCATATTCCTTTGCTAATCCTATGCAATCATTAACATGTTTCATTGTCAAAAAATAAAAAATGATGATAAATAAAAAAGGACATGTATTTAATGTTGCATTCTTATGCTATTTCTATGTAATCATTAAGATATCTGAATGCCAAATTGCATTTATTTCCAAATAGTAGTAATCACAATAAGAAATCCATACTTGACTAATCATCATGTATCCCTATTATCACTATTGTTTTCTTAACGATTAACATGCGTAAGTGCCATAACATTAAAAATCCTTATGAATAATAACTATTATTAATTATTACATTCCTATGCCTATGGAATCATTAACGTGTTTCATTGCCAAAAGATAAAAAATGATGATAGTAAATAAGAAATATGTATTTAGTACTACATTCTTATGATGCTTTGATGCATTAACATATGTCAATGCCCAAATGTAGAAAACAATGATGAATTAGAAAAAACTAATTGATGAATAAGAAATCCATACTTCACTACTCATCATATATGCCTATTATCACTATCATTTACTTTAGTGCCATAACATTTAAATTCCTTATGAATAAGAACTATTATTCACTACTACACTCCCATAATAATATGCAATAATTAACATGTTTCATTGCCAAAATAAAACGTAGATATGTTAATTCCAAAATCTAGAAAATAGTGATGAATTAGAATAAACTACTTAACCAATGAAAGCCACACTGGATAGCAGCTATAGCTAGTAGGCTAGAGATACAGGCTAGAGACATATGACCTACTATGTAGCCTTATGTAGGCCCTAGAACAAACCCATAAAATGCACGTATAGGCTAGCATAGGCCTAGTAGAAGAAAACTACGATGCAAGCTCATGTATAGGCAACAAACATTGGTCCACTAGACAACACCCATATCTCATAGAGCTATAGGCTTATGACTTGTTGTGTAGCTTTATGCAGGCCCTATAATAAATTCATAAAATACAAAGACGGGCTGGCATAAACCAACACATATGCCAATGCCAAAAATGTAGAAAATAGTGATGAATTACAACAAACTATTGAAGCCACAGTGGATAGCATATGCAATTGGTATTGTGTAGCCTTATGTAGGCCCTAGAACAAAGCCATAACATGGACACATAGGCTGGCATAAAACAACCACAAGAAAATTACAATGCAAGATCATGTACACAAAACAAACATTGGTACAACATCAACAAATACTAAGCAACAATAAAATGTAGTCAATCACGTAGCATATGGAAATGGTGAAGGTATAGGCATGTGAGCTACTTTGTGGGCCTATATAAACCCTGGAACAAGCCCAATTAATTGGTAGACGGGCTAAGTCTTTGTAAAAGGCTTTAACACAGCATGCAAATGGTTGAAAAGTCTCTAACACAACATGCAAATGGCTAAAAATAAGTCCCCTAGCTAGGAAGATGCTCCCCAAGGCCTTAAGTCTTCAAACAAATGCTTCATTAGCCATTAGAAGTGGTGGTAGATAGCAAACGTTAATCAAACTTTTGATTTTTATAGAGATTTAGAGTTCCATATCCTCTAAAAGGCTCGTGGAAGCCTTTGGAGTCTTTCAAAGGGTGGTTGATCATTAGCATAAAAATCATTACTTCCATCTAGTAATGAATGATGGCCTATAGTCATCTTTGAAAAATCGAAGGTAACCAACAAACTCCTTTCAACTTCAACCATGTATACTAATCTCAGGTTGGTTTCAAACCTTGAGAGTCTAGGAACTGGCTAAGAACTGGCCATAAGAAGTTTGCACAAGAATCACAAATCTTCTTGACATTACCTATAGGAAGATACACTAGTACTTCTAAAGAAGGCAAAAAAAAATCCCGTAGCTAGAAAGAAGCTCCTCAAGCACTTAAGCCTTCAAAAATTACTCCAAAATAGCCCGTAAATGACTAAAAATAAATCGCACAATTGTAATGAGGTTCCCTATCACTTAAGTCTTTAAACAAATGCTTCATCATCCCCGCCACCAGATGAGGTTATAGATAGCAAACCCTAATCAAACTCCTTTGTAGGGATTTGGACTTACATATGCTTTAGAATACTTATGGAAGACTTTGGAATCTTCAAAAGGGTGGTTGATCCTCAATGAACGTGCTACTAGTGGACAGCCGTGGGATTGCACAAGATCCTAAAACCTCAAATCAATATAGAGCCTATTCTCAACCATAAGTGGCAGTAAGTCCTAAGAAGGCACTAGATATATAGCCATCTCCCAGCAGAAGCAAGGGTTTTTGTGAGGGTTAAAGGTAGAGGCTTTTAGTATTGCATTATAGTGGTCCCCATTCTGTGCTTATATACAGAGGCCTTAATTCCATATCACTTGTGAATTTGCAATTGACTTAAACTAATCTTAAAGGTCCTAATGTATTCTTGTATTCTTTTTGGCCTGCCCGAGGAGCGAAGGCTTTAGTAAAGGTGTTGAGGAGGGAAGGCTTTAGTAAAGGTGTTTTGTTTAAGAAAGGGAAAATGATGTGGATTTTTTGCTATTTTGGTCCCCATTTTTTTCTCCCCCTTTCTCTCTCTCCCCTTTTTTTCTCCCCCTTTCTCTCTCTACCTCCTTTCTCTCTCTCCCCATTTTTTTCTCCCTCTCTAAGCTTCCAGGGTAGGCCTTTTGAATTTTTATATAAGCTAGGGGCACACCACAAACTTGTCTTTTTAGGTACCCCTCTAAAGCGAACTTCCCAAGTGATTTTAACCTTACAAAAATAGAATTTTCTCCCCTTGTCTCTCCCTCCACTAAGTCCCGCCTCGCCCCTTGTCTCCCTCTCCTCTCCCTTCTTGCCCGCGTCTCCCTCTTTTTGAGAGATGTAAGCATGAAAACGTATTTTTTGTTTTGGATTGTATTAGATTGTATGGAGGAGAAGACTGGTTGTTGATTAATGACTATATCCTTTCTCTTTAATAGGTCCATGTTGACAATTTGGTCGGTTGCAATCTAGACTGAGGGATTTTCTTTGGAATCCTCAATGATCTCTATCATTGAGTGGAGATAAGATTAGGGTCTAGTAGTTAGCTTGATATGGTTGACACTTCCTTTTGGATTTTGACAAATGGTCTAGATCTTTTATAGGGGCCAGTTTCAATTGCTAGCATATGGTTTGAGTTTGTTAGGTCTTTTGTATCTCACTGTTTTGTTCTGCATGATATAACTTAAGTCTCTTTTTTAAATCCTACTCTTAATTGTAGTTGTTGTCTAAGCTATGCCAGTTGTTGGTGCCAAGCATCATGGAATTCATTCACTAGTTGTATTTGCTATTGGAAAACATCCTTAAATTGTTCCGGATT
Organism: Dipteris shenzhenensis; assembly: GCF_047967505.1. NCBI lineage: Eukaryota > Viridiplantae > Streptophyta > Polypodiopsida > Gleicheniales > Dipteridaceae > Dipteris > Dipteris shenzhenensis. Next base: position 32,947,233 of record NC_141609.1, on the reverse strand, counting down.
TTGCTTTTGATCCTACTCCTACTATAGTTGTTTTTTGAGCTACACTAATTGTTGTTGCCAAGCATTTTGGAGCTCATTCGCTAGCTATATAGTTCATGAAAAATATCCTCGAATTATTCTACATCTGTGGTGGGTTTGTCCTTTTGGTTCTCCTTTCCTAAATGTGTTGAGAGCAAGATTTTGATAATAGAGTGCTTTTGATTGTTCTACTTTGTATTTGCCCTTTTGGAATACTTTGGGTGTATAGTAAAGACGCAATTTCTCTATCATGGTAAGCATGCATATTGGAAACTCATTAGATAGAATATGTTCTACATCATGTTGATGCAGAAGCATTGTACTTAGAGAGTTTGGGTGGCAAAGATGTTCTTGAGTGCCACATCTTGGTTTTGTCCTCTAAGAAAGATGTGTCAAAATCTTTTGGTTCTATCCTTTGGACTACATCCCCTTTGTGCATCCTACTTTTGTTAGGGTTTGGTTTAGGGTTGTCAGCTAGCTGTACATCATTGGATCTTCTTTAGCCCCTTTCTTCTTTCTTGTTGACCTTGCTTTTTGGGTGGCATATTATTGATAGTTGACTCTTTTGAACATATTAGAAGAAGATCCTCTATACTTTTGTGGTTTTGCTTTCTTGTTGACCTTGCTTTTTGGGCACATATTATTGATAGTTGATTCTTTTGAACATATTAGAAGAAGATCCTCTATACTATTTATTGCATATGATGATTCTATAGCCTTTGCCCTATGCTTGTCAGTGGATTTACAATTGGCTCCACTTGTGGCCGCTTTGGGTTTAGAAACTTGCCTTTCCAATTTTACCTCCATCATTCTTCCATCACGTCATTTGATTCTTCCAGTCATTAGTACAACATCACGTATCTCTATTTTACTGGTTGTACAATAGAGTATTGTCAAAGCAATTTTGTGTGGGTGACATCTTATGGTTGAGATCCAACATTGTTTTATTAGTTATTGCAAATTGTAGTGTAAGCAATTCAAAGCATGGGCCATGAATTTTGTGCCTCTCCACATCTATTTAGAGGTACCAGTCAAATGGTTTTTTCTATGAGAGCTCGTGCTGAGGTGTCTCCTAACCATCCTCTTCTTCCACAAAGCAATGAGTTATTTGAGATTACCCCTACCTGAGAACATGAGTATGTATGCAAGTGGATCATGTCTAGTGCCAAGTACTTGTGGGATTGACTCCAACTAGTCCATTGTATTGCTGCTATACATGTCTATGTATTGGAGATAGTCCTCTAGGATTCGATCCCATATGGGTTCCATCGTGATCTTTCACAATATTGACCCTTGTTGGTTTGTTTAGGGTGAATTGTCAAAATTCTTGAAGTGTCAATTGAATGGGCAATTAAATTGCATGTGTTACTTGAATAGATGTCATTTTTCACAAAATCTATAATGGAACTTTAAATGAGATGCTGGTACTTACTGAAAGATTTCATGAGCTTGTGTTGCTTTGTTGTTTAAGTTCCCCCACAGATGATGTCCTTGTTCAAGAGGACCCCTTTGAGTACATCTTTGACTAAATTGCCCAAATTCTTTAAAATTTTAGTAAAAAATCTGTTGTTTGATTTGTTGAACATGTTAGTGAAAATGCATCTAAATTTTGATATTGTAAGATGAAGTTATAATGATTTCACCCTCATAAAGTGCCTAAAATTGGTGCAATGATTGGCCTTGGAAATGATGTCCAAAATTGGGTCAAATGTGTTGGAAATTCGTGCAAAACATGATGTTTCATGTATTTAAGCTAGGCTTTAATTGGATCCAATTTGGGCTTCATCTAATAAAGTTATGACTAATCAAAGCTAGGGTCTTTTGATAGTCATTGGCCTTTAAGGTTAAGTGTGAACATACCTTAGTAATAGTTTAGTGTCTTAGTCTAATTAATCAAGGTTAGGTCTAGCCATAGCTAGAATGCTTTAACCAAAGGTTAGTTCAAACCTTACCTTAGTTAGTCTATATTTTCCACATGTTAAGAGGAGAGTCTCTCTCTCTCTCTCTCTCTCTCTCTCTCTCTCTCTCTTTCTCTCTCTCTGTGCCATCGTCTACCCTTAGTCTCTACATGTTTGTGATTGGATAACGTGTGTGAGGTGTTGTGTTTAAGTTCTATGAGTGCAACATCCTTTGGTTGTGTGTTGCATGGGTGGGTGTGTGTGTGTGTGCGCAGGCGCGTGCATGTTGAAGGGGGAAGGGCTAGCACAACTACTACAAAAGCGAGGGGCAATTGGTAGAGATTCGAGGGGGAGCACCAAGGGTGCCACGGAGCATGGACACTAAGGGGAGGGGATAGGATTTGAGGCAAGGTGTAGCTCGAGGGGAGGGGGAGTGATGAAAGGTGTGGCAGGGGGAGGGGATCGAGGGAGGGGAGGTTGTGGGAATGTGTGTGATGTTGGATTAATTGACAAGCAGCCCTCTTAGAATACAAAAACCAATTGGATCTTGCATCAAACAATAGTTGCAATTCTGCTCTCTCTCTCTCTCCCTCTCTCTCTTTCTCTCTCTCTCTCTCTCTCTCTCCAACTCATACATATCACATGCTCATCATTTGTAATAGAAACATGCATGGAAAACAAAAGCATCTGATATAATTATGAGGAGGGACAAGCTCTAAAAACATAGACCACCAACTATTGCTCATGTCTATAGGACTTATTGTAGTTTACATGTGATATCCACCCAATGTAGACTCAACTAAGGACTACCCACAATACTCCAAACACTAGACACCCATGACTAAGTTGAAGGAGATGACTCTCATGAGGGTAGCTCACACACACATACAAGCTCGTAGCTTAGACAAAAATAAGGTTTCATTGTGTAGAATAGTTCACTTAATAGAAGCTTCACCGCCTCAACTTTCAAACTCTTCATGAATGTAGAAAGCCACTATCTACTTCAACTTCCACAAGTTGAGTGGTTCAACTAATCTGATTAAGGTGGGATGGAAGTAGATCCCCCATTTTTAAATTAAGCTCGAAGAATTGCATCATGAGAGAAATCTTTGAGCTTTTTGCATGAGTCCCAAAGAGCTTCTCTAATTCTTCCCATGCTTTAAAAGATGTCCCCTTTATATCAATGTGATGGATGAACTCATCAATTAATCCTAAAGCAATAATCTCAAGAGATTTCTCATCCTTGGCAACCCATATGGCTTCAAAATCCCTTGTTGAAGGTTTCCTCTCTTTCCCATTAGCAGTACTCCAAAGTCCCTTCTTCATAAGGATGATAGGAAGGTCTTAATGTTGAGAGCGTGTCTCAAGCCAATGTCTAATCCTTTACAAGAAAATTGCTTCAGAATGAACCATCACCATACAAATGCATATTGTTGCATAATAATTTTGAGAATCCTAAATTCTTAGCATGATTGAAATACCAACTCTTAACATTGACTTGCCACTTACTCTTTACATTCTTTGACTTGACTTTGAGATTTTTTGACTTCTTGCTCAAGTGTTTCTCATTCAAAGAGCAACAAGCCTTTGGCATTGAAAACTAACTAGATCTTCTAGCATATCACGAACCTAGATTCTCAAACACAACAAAACAAGGTGGCAAGACCACTGTGGCCTTGCTAGAAGGAGGGGGATGAAATAATAGAGTTTTAAGAAGAGATCATTATAGGAGTTATTAAATCACCTATGTACTTATTAAAGTAACTAAGACCTCAATAATTTAAACTAAAGTGTAAACATAGCATTGTTGTATACAAAGGTAATGTAATAGTTGTATTGGTATCATTTGTAGGTGTAATGAAGTCCCCATGAGGGGATTGGATAAGTTGTGGAGGAAACGGTGTACCGGACCGATTATGAATAGAAATGGTTGGAAATGTAGTTATATGAAAGCATCTTGGGGATGATACCATTCTTTTCTTATCAGATTTCTACTTGGATCCCTAATAGATTTAGTAATATAAGTAATGAAATTTTGATCACCGGTTGGGATGGTCTATGAAACTCAACTAGCTGTAGTAAATCAGTCCAATGACCTTGTAAAAAGTAGCCTTTAGAAAGCAAGTCTAGCTTTTTGCGAGGCCAAGTCTATTAAAAGAAGAGTATTAGAGCTCCCAGTATCAAGAAGTATGAGTAACATGACCCGTTTGTGATGGGTTAGAGACCCGCTCCGCTGGGTCTCAAGGTGGGAACTTAAAATGTCTTTCATAAACTTCAAGTTTCAAGACCCCCTCCACTATAGGCAGCACTGAATCTTTTGGGTCTATGCTCACTTTACTCAACTATTCAGCTAGATGACTGACCATCAGTTGTTGTGGATCGAGGGGCAAACTATTCACACAAAAAATCAGCCCTATCCTCCCTCCCTCCCCCCCCCCCTCTCTCTCTCTCTCTCCCCCCCCCCTCACAAAGCTATACTCTCTCTCAGTGCAATTATAATATTTCTCTCTACATCACACACCCACATGTGCTCTCCCTTTTGTGTCTTTCTCACACGCGTATCACGATCTCTCAAACATAGGAGACCCCCCCCATCTCTTTGTCTTTCTCTTTTACACTTGCACATGCATTCATGAACTCATCTCTCTCTCTCTCTTTCATACACAAGATTCTCTCTCATGACAACCTCTCAAACACATGCATGCATCGGGTCATGCATACCCACACGATCTGTCAAACATAGCAGAACCCCCATACACAAAAAAATTATCTCTTATGACAACCTCTCAAACACATGCATCGGGTCAACGTCAAGACAAAGCAATTTGGCATTGGGATACAACCTCTGCAAAAGGAACTTATTGGATGTGACATTGAAGCCATGGGCTGCAGCCACCAATTGCACATTGTCAAACATCAAAAACCCGCACCAAGAGCTATCAAAACAAATATTAGGCACCTGTCAATGCTCCAACCAATCTAGTCTTAAGGTCATAGAATGGTTTCATGCTTGAGTAGCTCCTATTGGCTAGGGTAGTACACAAAGGCAACCCATTGAGCCCCAAGAACCTCTTCCCTTCTTGATGAGAATAGCCACATGAGTTGACGGATGAACTTTGCAAGTTGGAAACACAATACAACACTATCTACCAGTGCAAGGAGCCTTTGAGGATTGCACCCCATTGCTTCGAAGCTTGCTTACCTATGTTGCTCTTTTGGAATGAAATGTATGGTAGAGAGGGCAACGCCTTCAATCCCATAGCCGCAAGGAGCGCATGCAAAATCTCAAATTTGTGCATTAGGAGAAGAGCAACAATACCAGGCTACCCAACTCATTGAAGGATAGGGAGGCAATCATCCTATCTAGCTGTGTGATGCACATTTGAGGGTATAGGTTGCTCTTGCTGCCATATTACAATAGACATCATTCCAAAATCCTCCATAGCATCCTAATAGATGTGCCATTTCTGATTGAGTGAGCATCTCCCATCATGTAAGCTTTGTGTGCGCACCTTTACTTGGCATCGAGCAAAGGATAGGAAGGGGAGGAGGAAGAGGAAAAAGACCATTTGAATGTAGGGTTTCTCTTTCACCTCCCTCCAAGAAGAGCCGCCACATGGCTAAGCTTCACCAAGAAGGTTGCTACAACCTATACACACATGATTGCTGAGCAAGGGATCTCATGGAGAGGCCCGCTTTGCTTGCCACGTGCCACCTCTTCAAGCTCTCCCTCCCCTCTACCTCCTCTTGCCACATGGCATAACCTCTAACCTTTCATTAAAGAAATAGTAAGGTAAGAAGTAAGATAAGATAAGATATGTGTGTGCGTGTGTGTGTGTGGGCTTTCATTACTTGGCCAGCACTAGGACGTTTTTTCAAATTCTGAAATCCTGTGCTTCCACATGGCACAATATACACCCTTAGATTTTTTAAATTAGATTTTTTAAATTCTGAAAGCCCAAAAGCTTTGAAAGCTTTTGAAAAGCTGCGTAAAAAGCCAACTGCGTAAAAAGCCAAGGCAAAACCTTTAAATATAGGCGAAACGGACGAACGAAAGCATGAAGGCTCTATAACGTAGGCTTTGCCAAATTCAATCAAGGTAGGCTTCCAAATCTTCTTCGAGATATACAGATTGGAATACCCTGCAACGCTCTTGATCACTTCCGTTCAAACTTGTTATTCTCAAGCTCCCAAACTTGTTTTCTGCGCATGACTCTCGCCCGGCTAAGTGGGCTTTCACAATTTCATGAGTTCATTGCAAATGCGCCTTCAATTCTGGGCGCGCTCTCTCACCATAAATTTGTAATCCGCTCATCTGTAAGTTTGTTTCTCGACTCAAAAACAGAGGTTCCTTGACCGGTCCTTGGCTACCAATACTCCTTTGACAGGACCTTTTCATCAAGGGCATATGGGAAGCCACAACACTCGTAGCGATGGATTTCTTCCCAGGATCCTTTTTCTTTGCTCGCTCTGTTGATCGTCCACTTTTGTCTGATAGACCCGATCATCGCGCCAGTGTTTCAGAGGCAATTGCGTCGATGATGCCCACGGCATACAGTTTTTTCGAGTTGATTTTTGTTGTTAGTTTTCTCGTTTCACTCCGCGAGACTTGTTCCACTTACCTGACGAGGGCGACAACGAGTAAGCGATTGGAAGTAGTTCTAGAAGCGCCCTAAATAAGAAAGCTATGGAGCACAGTCGGGGAAACGAATGGAAACGGATAGGGAAAGTATGGGTTCCCCAAAACGCTACTTCTGGGTTGGTCCTATAAAGGAACCTTTGGTGGATCTTCACTGTGCGTGAGTCCAATCGTTGTCTTTGCGTGTCTGTCTTTGCGTGTCTGTCTTTTGCATGCGGTTTTCGTTTATACGTACGCAGTAGTGACAATGTCCAAAGCAGAGATAATTGCTTCCGAAGAGGATATGCCGACTCCATGGACATTAGCAGTGGAGACTTTGAACGAGGTTGACGCTATTTCCACATTCACTTCCTCCTTTCGATTCCAATATCAATCGCTTCTGCATGCTCTAATACCATTCATGGAACTATGAAGGACTTATGAACATGGCCGAATCCAACAAACTATACAGAGACGACGCCCAATCAGAAATTCATGGTAATTTCAAATCTATCGTTCGTTTATTTTTGTCAGCTTGGATTGATTATTTCCTTCCCGCATTGCGGATGTTGTTGGAGATCTTTGTATTGCAACCATTGGTCATATTCCGGAGCTCCTTTGCCTTGTCGTCTCCGTGTCCGTCCCATTCCATCTCACTTGCCAAGCCGCTCTTTTTGCTGCGGCTCAAGTTGTCCCCAAGGCTGCTCTCCGGTCTGCTGCTTCCTCCCAGGCTCCCGCAGCGTCCCTATTTCCTCTCTGTGCAAATCCCCATTACAATTATATAAGCCCACCCTCAAGTGCTCACCATCTTTGGCAGCTCCTACGCGCTATTTATAAACCCACACCTTATAATATACATTCGCACCTTTTTCCACTACGCCATTTCTCATGATCAAAGGCGGAACAGCCTCACACCATTCTGCCTGGACCCTTCCTATTTCTCGTATGTGCCTCACACCATTCTGCCTGGACCCTTCCTATTTCTCGTCTATGCAGCCTCACACCATTCTGCCTAGACCCTTCCTATTTCTCGTCTGTCGGCTTGTGCACACTACCTCTACACGTGCAATTAACGGAGCTCCATCTTTCTGTATCAGCCTACTCTCTCTCATTTTGAATTATTTTCTTTTCCATTTTAGAAGCTCTGCAGGAACCCAATTTGAAAATTGCCCCACTTTCAAAAGTCGATGAAGTTCCCTTTGTGGCTGAAAACTTGAGGGATGAAGATGTAAAAACTTCATGCCACCAAGGGTAACCAATCTTTGCAAGATGATGTTGAAGTTTGTCGATGCTACTTTGTTCCTTGCTTCAAATTGATGTTATCTGATTTGAATCCTTGATTGAAACTAATTATTATCATCCCTTTAGATAATGCAACAGAGATGCTCTTGCCAAGCGACCCGCCACAAACATCAACTGCTCTTGGCGAGTTGAGAAACGATGATTTTCACCCTATACTCACACAACAAGGTATCATTTCAGCCTCTGGCACCTGCTTGATAAAGACATCTGCCCCTGCTGCCCCATCAACTAAGATTTTCCCTTTGGAGCTAATACCACCAAGAGAGAGTGGTGTTCGTAAGCACGCAAAGAGGATGTTGAAAACTGCTTTCTATGTCGCCACCAAACAAGCATGCACCGAAGGTATACGTTCCTCTCCTTTTATTTATTCCTTGCAATCGACCAAAACTTTTTCTACGTTTTCACGATCGTGCTCACTTGCTCTGTTCGGCAGACAGTCCGCAAGAAGGGTTGCGAAATTAAACTCAAGTGCCAAATGACCATCTATGTGAGGCTGCCAATTCCAGAGGAACACGGTGGTTCAAACATAGAGGACAACTAGTTCCTGTTTATTAGCTTCATTACTTGGCCAGCACTAGGACGTTTTTTCAAATTCTGAAATCCTGTGCTTCCACATGGCACAATATACACCCTTAGATTTTTTAAATTCTGAAAGCCCAAAAGCGAAAAGCTGCGTAAAAAGCCAAGGCAAAACCTTTAAATATAGGCGAAACGGACGAACGAAAGCATGAAGGCTCTGTAACGTAGGCTTTGCCAAATTCAATCAAGGTAGGCTTCCAAATCTTCTTCGAGATATACAGATTGGAATACCCTGCAACGCTCTTGATCGCTTCCATTCAAACTTGTTACTTCACTGTTCCCTTCACATCCTCTCCCACCAGCTTCTTCTGTGAGAACACCATTCGTATGCCTCAAGAATCCTCTACTTTGCTTGTCAATTGTGCGTGTTTCCTCTCAGACCATCAGAGAATTGCCTCTTGGTGACCTACGATGTGGATGAGTTTCATGCTAAGGAGTCGAAGTCCCGTGATCACTAGGGCGCTGGCAATTTGAAAACCAGATTGAGACGACAGAGCGAGTCGAATTGTCGCATGCAGGTTTTTTCGCAACCTCTTCTTCATTTGTGTGAGTAACAATCCTATGAAACTGGCGTTTCCATTCATCTCAGCGACTTCATCTCTCCATCAGAGATGACGAAGACTGTCACTTTGAGCTGACTCGTGAGGATTCTTATGCCTTGCATGCTTTGGCGCTTTCTTCCACCTGCAGCAAATCCATTTCTCAAGGAGGCGTTGCAAAGGAGATTTCTTCCAACAAAAACACAAATCGGCGTAAAGGAGCTTCCAACGTTCCCAAGAATCGTTCTTCTACGGTAGTCTCATTTCATTCTAGTGTAATTAGAGTAAGTTGATCTATTGATTTTATATGCTTCGTGTAACCGAGCCGTTTTTCTTTTCCCAGTGAGCATGAGGATTGGCTCATCGTGATAATTGAAGTTTATGGGAGTGTTGAGGGGCATGTTGTCATCTCTACTAGTATCTGCGCATTCTTTCGTTAGCTTTTGTCTGTGAGCATTAGTGGCGACTCATGCTATTGAGTATTCATCGTCTATAGCTCTAGCTTTGGGTTTTCCCCCCTTGCATGGCCATTGAATCCTTGGCAACGAGCTGGTAGGCTCTTAGCCCTTACTTCATGATTGACGGAGTTGTTCTTGCTAGTAGCTGTGGGGTGGTGTGCTTCATTCAAGGTACCGCTGCTCTCTGTCTAGTTGCCGTGCTTCATCTAGTGGAAAGTGCAATCAGCCGGATGCTGTTGGTTATGCTGTTGGCTTTATGACTCTCTCTACCATGTTTGGATTCCTTGACGTTGAGAACATGTAGAAGAGTGGATGTGAGCTTTCTTTGTGGTTCAGACTAGTGTTGTTTTGGCAGTCATCTTTCAAGACTAGTGTTGTTTCTATAGATCTCTTCTTCCAAGAGGGTGTGTCTAGCTTTTGGTCTCTTTCTACTGAATTTTGTTGTCTGCTACTATGAGGCAATTGACACTATCACTTCAAACATCAATAATTGTTGAGTTTGGAGGTGGATGGGATGCAAACATCAATAATTGTTGCGATCTGATCAAAGTTTGCAAAAGTGTCAATGATAACTATTGCCAACTCATAAGATCATGGACATAGTGAATCATTTTAGATATAATAAGATGTTATTTATACGCACTTTTATATTTCCATAGTCGTAATTTTTTGGAATCTTGCAAAGGCAAAAATTGTAACTACAACTGCTCGAAGATGTGTGAAGATGATTACCTTGATGGTTTGAACATCTTTGATCGTTAGATTGTGTATAGCTTTTGTGCTTGAATTTATCATCTTTAGGAAATTGCACATATATCCAAACATGCAGAACATGAGGAATGCATATTGACTAATCATGATTGTTTTTCAGATTCCAACATTCCAGCAAAGAAATAGGCGACTTCTCGTCGAGCTGTGGACGTCACAAAGGATACTCCACGTAAGTAGAATGTACTGTCATTTCAATTCTGAAATGTTACTGCACCGTCTGTTGCTCTGGTCTGCATTAATGCGCTACACCTCCAACACTGGAGGTGACTATTCGAAACGGGGGGATGGCACGTTCCCCTATGATATATAATTTTTGGAGAGACATGTGCCAGCTCTCCACCATACATTATGGTTTTTTTTTTTTAACACCTCATCTTGAGCACGCACACTTCTTCGCACATTTTTTTTCTGCAAGGGAACATTACATTTGCTTGGTTCGGCCAACATACTAATCATGTCTGCAACACTTCTGTTTTCGAGATGTTTGCAGCCTCCAAACGAGTGTCTTCTCCTAAAGGTACGCACAACAAAATGTATTTGCTTGATTCAAGTTATTTTATCAATTCTTTCACCTTCTAAAGATAGAGGTTTAGTCCATTTTGTTTTTCCTGTTGCGTTTAGACAAAACCACGTGAGTGAAATTGTAGCAAAGTTTCGGACGGTTTTTATTATTAATCCCTGTAGGTGTTTAAACCCAAACATAAGACATCGATTCATGTCACGATGTAGAAATGACCACCGGAAACTCCTTCGAACATGACCATTCGTCAACGCTCAGAGCAGCCAGAGGTCGAGCTATTCAACTTGATATAACATCAAGAAAGATGTCCTTGAGGCCAGCTACGTCATCGTGGTTGACCATCACAGATAGATACAAGCAATGGGTTAGTAATTGCGCGGCTATTTTCTCTAGCCTTCAAATCTGCGGTGTTTGTGGCATAACCACGCTACTGTCTACAAACCAAAGGATCGTTTCTTCGCAAGGCATAGGCATCTCAAGCCACAGCGCCGCACTCGGAAACATGATACTTTTGGATGCCTGCGAGAATATGGGCATGCAAGTGACTTACTGGAAATGCCAAAGCTGCACACGAGATGCCCAGCGGAGCAGATACATCGTGACGAACGAGCTGTCAGGTGTGCTCGCATACAACATCGAGAACAATCCAATATTGCGCAAGTACAATTCTTTAGCAGAGCGTGCGGACATCAAGATGGGTATGTGCATCTTGAGTCCTCAAACCATTGCAGGTATCTTGGAACTACACGATGAGACAGCTCCCTTCGAGTTAATGTCAATAGCGGAATCTCAGCCTGAGCTCCTGCTTTTGCAAAACATGGTGGACCCCGCGAACCGTCGCACCTTTGATGCAAGGGACAAGCATGAGTTTGCCTCAATACAGCTACGGGGTACAGAAATGCTTTCAGAGAGGGTCGCTTCATTCCACGTCGATGGAGTAGCAGCAGCTGGCAGTGCGTGCGTTGACATAACCATGGAGTCAGCAGTGTTCCCCTTCCTGTTCCCTTTCGGACGGGGCTACTATGATGGCTGCATACAGTTCAGCAACTATGTGAAAATGAGAATATGCACCTTATTCTCTATCTACACGCTCTACAAGCCGTACTTATTGATCATGTTCCAGTTAAAACAGGCAGTGATGATTGCCAATTCAAGCAACTCTACATGCTTGCAACGAGACATCGACCAATATAGGAAAGCCAACCCTGCCACGACCGATGAAGACGCAATGAGACACGTGCTTCGCTACAGCATGCCATCAACAATGCCGGGGTCCCCATCGTGGCATCGACGGCAACTGAAGGACCTCATAACGATGGTCCATGCTTGGGGCCTCCCAGATTTCTTTCTGACATTCACTGCAGACGAGGTCACCGATACACGGTGGCAAGAAATTAATGTGATCGAGAGCATCGCAACACATTATAATGCGCAATTCACTTGGAAGGACTGTCCTGTTGAATGCGTGGCACTTTTCCACGCACGCTTCCACATGTTCATGCGCAAGCATTTGCTTTCATCCGACGGTCTGCTTGGCCGAATACAACACCATGTCGTTCGTTATGAGATACAAAACAGGGGCTCCCTACACGCCCATGTCATATTGTGGGTCCACCATGATGACCGTCAGCGAATTGCAAATGAGATTGCGGCTTACGTCCCCAGGGACGAGGCCCTGGATCCTCGAAACACAAGGCTGCGAGAACTAGTTCTCAGGAAGCAGTTGCACGTATGCAAGAAAGCGGGCTACGTCGGACCGTCACACCACAGTTGCAAGCACGGCTTCCCTTTCACAACACAGCCAGAATATGAACCCATCCTCGACCCTCTGACGCAACGTTGGTTGTATTACCGGTCGGGACATGAGCACCGAAACGTCGTCCCTTACCACCCTTCCGTGTTACTGTTGTGGGGTGCGCACATGAACATACAGCGGGTGACAAACTCTTCAATCTCTGACTACCTCCTCAAGTACGCGATGAAATCTGAACCAATGGGCAAACTGAACATCCGTTCAGAAGATGCCTCGCGTTTGGGGTTGCAACATCTCGACGAAGTAAAGCTGAAACTCATCGCCGCGAGCCTCCTATCAAAACCAACCTCTCCAACAGAGGCCGCGCTAAACTGCATGCAGATACCAACAATCACAAGGAGCGAGACCGTTCACTATGTCGACTCCTCCCCACCATCTCTAAGACAACGCATCGTCTCGCGAAACAACAACGTCCCCCTGCACCCGGTCGTCGACATATACTGCGGGAGACCGAGCGTCATCAAGGATAGCACGTTCTACGATTACCATAGGCAATATGTGATCCGAAAGCCCAAGGAAACGCAACGTGGAACGGTCGGTCTTGACCTCTTAGGCAACAGGATCGCAAAATGTGAGCAAGTAGTCAGATTCACTGACTACCACCCTGGACATCAACCAGAGGGGTACTTCTACAACGTGCTCTTGCGAAAACTCAGCTTCAGGAATGAAACGGGGCTCATATCACCTGCCAACACAGCTAGATCCTACTTTGTCGAATGCCAAATGCGCGGCCTCATATTGAGCAACGAGGACCTCGAGATGTATGTGACCGAATACATGCAAAGGAACTTGCTAGCGACTGACCACACGGACCAGTTGATCAATATGATATTGCAAAAGGTTGCGATCATCCGAGACTGCCCGATGGAAGCGCCTAACATCGACCAGCAAACCGTCGAAGGGCCAACACGCGCGAGGATCTTGGAAAAAATGGCCGAGTTTTGCACCGTCGCCAATGCCGTATTGACAGTAGAACAACAAAGAGCCTTCGAAAGCCTAGCTTCAACAAGCTCGGGGCTTCACGTTGTCTGTGGAACACCAGGTAGCGGCAAAAGCTTCTTGATACGGTACTATGTTTCGCATCTGGTAGCGCAAAACAAAACGGCAATACTCTGTGCATCAACAGGAGCGGTTGCGACGTGGCTGGAGCGGGATTGCAACCACTGTACACTACCAATTCAAGATCCCTGTGCGCAGCAGTCAGTACCCACTGAACATCCATGAGACGGATGAGCGACACCTCGCAATCAAGGAAGCCAACGCGATTATCATTGATGAGATGTCCATGCTAACAAGGATGACTTTCGATCTCGTGGTAAGACAAATTGTCAATGTGACTAATGGCACATTGCATGAGCCATTCAGACACAAAATGCTCATAATTTTTGGTGACCTGGCGCAATTACCGCCAGTTTGCAAACACCGCGAGGATCTCTGCGAGCCGTGCCACATCACGTCCTCCGCGCATTGGGCTCAAGCGAAAATGTACCACATGCAATTCTCGGTGCGACATGCACGAGACATGCCATTCCTGGCATTCTTGCATACCATAAGACTCAGGACGCCCACAACGGACGAGATTTCCGACCGTTTGGGGCAGTGCATTGTCGACAAGGAAGGTGCATGTCACTTCATCGATGCCGAAACAACCATCATTTGCATGCACAGAGTCGATGTCGCTACCTTCAACGATGAGCTTGTGGAGAAATTCAACACTCTCGAGATGATTGTGCATGTTCAAATACAGAGTAATGCCGCGAGCGAACCAGCTCTCAAAGAATGGTTGGAGGACAAAAGCTTCAACGAGATAGGAAAAATTTGTGTGGGGGCGAAGGCAATGATAACGGAAAACATCGACCTCGCAATAAGTGCCGCAAATGGAGCAATGTGCAAAATCAAGAGCATCAATGCAACTAGCAAGGGAGAAATCAACGGTATCACTGTCGTCGTGGACACAACAGCGGCCGTGCTCACATTACGACGCTCGAAGCATCAGCGAAAGGCAATAAATGGAAAATGGTTCCACAAGTCCACATTTCCACTAACCCTAGCATACGCTATCACGGGACACAAATCCCAAGATGCAACCATATCCAACAAAGCGCTGCTCATATTCCGAGGAGTGTTTGCCCCTGGCCTAGCATACGTGATGTTGTCCAGAGTGACTGAGAGAACGAGGCTGCGCATACTACATTGCCCACATCCAGACATATTCAAACCAATTCCACGAGAGTTCTCACAGCCGACAACACAACCACGCGCATAAAGGTATTCACTACCAGAGATTGAACAAGGCAGAGACAAGTCATGAATATGTTACATCAAACATGCGTGCAAGGAAAATGGTTTTAATATCTTGTCTGTTGTCGAGAACAGGTGCAGAGAATCAGAAAGCTCGGGACATTGCAGCATAAGACATGGACGCAGACAAGGTAAATTCCACCAGCATGAAAGAATATTTTTTTCTTGAAGATTTAAAAAGACGGCTCATTTGAAAAGACGGTGTAATAAGTCGTGCCTGCAAGCAGCTATTTGAGCTATACAAAAGCAACGCGAAGGCAACAAAACCTCCACCAGCAAAGAGGAGGTTCTTCCTAACCACAAAGCAATTCCGGCTAGCAAACAATGCAGGAGAACGTCCGGGAGCTTACATCAACGGCTTCAACACGTATGCGGAACTACGCGACTTCATTGACAACTGCAATAGGCGTTTGCCAGCTAAAAGAGAGCTGGGAGGCTTGAGATTCGCAAATGGTGCGTAATGCTTCCGAAAATTAAAAAAAACCGCAACAATTGAGAAAAAGAATTAACGAGTTGCAAGAACAACAAACTCATCATGGATTGCACTTCTCCTGTAGGACTCCTCAAAGAGATCCTTGTCGAGCTTGACATTGAGTTCAATGAGACCGATAGGATGATGGAAAGTTTGGAGGGGCAGAAGCTACTAGACACGAAGACGAAAGGGATCACAGCGTATGCGTGCGAGCTGCTGCATTACGGGTACAACGTATCCTTGGAGTTGCTGAGGGACACGACGCGCGATCAAGCAACGGCTATACTCGAACAATTCATGGAACAATTTGGAGGGACGCACGATGCGATGCACCCGGTGACGACAATGGAGAAGCTTACGTATATTTTCGACAGGGACTTATACGAGGAGCGCTTCGGTATTGGAAACGATCCTTTCACGCCAACAGAGAAAAACCAGGGCAAGTAAATAAATGCATTCTATTATGGACCTCAAACGGAAAAAAAAAAGACCGAAAACCTTGATGACTAACGTAATTGTCAATGTTTACGCAGGTACGACATTGAAAGACGCGAGCCTCGAGATGAAGGAGGAGCCTCCACTGAAGCGCCCGCGTAAGGGAATCGCGCGAGCCTCGTCGTCTACTGCATCACGTGCAAGCCCAACAGCAGAAAATACATAGGGAGCACGACGGACCTGCCGCGGAGGATCAAACAGCACAATAAAAAACCACCGGCGAAAATGAAAGAGGACTTACAGCGTTACAAGCCCTTCGAAGAAAATTTCGAAATCAAAGTTTTGGAAACAACAGACACTATAGACAAAGCACGAACTTTAGAGCAGTACTACATAAGGAGCCACAACATAGTAGGTCCATTAGGTTACAACACGCTCGAGGGCCATCCGGCTAGAGCGCGGAAGTACTATTTTCTAAAGCATAGGAACATAATTTGACCCAAAAAATAAACATTTGTGCCTTCGAAAAAAGGCACAAATGCTGGAACTTTTGTCGTACATGCAATGCAGCTTTGGGTTTGGATTTTTCCTGTCACAGTTGCATGCTTTTGGCTCAATTTGGTTTTGATTTATTATTTATACATTTTTGAAATACATCTCCCCGTCGTTCACTCGAAGTGGAATGACAATAGATTTGCTTACAGTGCAAAGAATAGGAATTAGTCTTCCTCAGAAAAAAAGAAAAACTACGTTTTACTGTTTACATGAACAACATCAAGTGCAAGCAGGACTGGATGATAACGAAATCTCTAGAAAAGGTTGCATGCAATTGAACATCAATCTTCTGCATCATTTCTGACAACGTGACTCATGTGAACCTCAACAAGATAGCAAAAGAGAGAAGTATTCATCAAGAGCCCAGCTGGCCAAGCACTCTAGTTATTCACAGGGGAAGAATCCAACAAAAAAAGAAAATTATAACTACTCTGTGGTTGTGGCTCTACTGTGTGTCATTTGTTGCTTGCAGGCTTGAGTTTTCCAGTAGCTTGCTTTCTATCGTAGCGTGTTAGCCTCATGACTATTCCTTGTTGTAGCTAACTACTGGGGCTATCGGATGCTGCTATTGCTCGATAACATTTTTGGCTGCTCTTTACTACCCGTGTGGATTCTTGCCTACAGTGTTAGCTGTAGACTGCCAGCCCTGTCAGTGTGTTAGAAGAATAATCCT
Organism: Dipteris shenzhenensis; assembly: GCF_047967505.1. Taxonomy (NCBI): domain Eukaryota; kingdom Viridiplantae; phylum Streptophyta; class Polypodiopsida; order Gleicheniales; family Dipteridaceae; genus Dipteris; species Dipteris shenzhenensis. Next base: position 32,930,281 of record NC_141609.1, on the reverse strand, counting down.
ATTTCGTGCTATGAATTGGCTTTGAGAACTCGGTTTTGGATTTTTCTTCTAGGATCAGAATGCTGGCGGCTATGGCAACGTACTTAGAACTGGAGATCCGCGATTCTTGGAGCATGATGGTGGAGAACTTGGCAGCAATGGCTGGAGTAGAAATTGGCCAGAGGGAAGATGACGGAGGAATGGAGAGGATTGCGGGCAGTGATGAATAGTTGGGCGTGCACACCATAGATCTCTTGGGGCAGATCACCATCTCTGTAATTCCCTGCTCTTTGATCCTGATGTGTTTGCCACACCTCATGGAGCATCCTCCAATTTCTTCATCCCATGCTTCCATGATCCATAGCTATGGTGGCCCTCCTCGTGATTCTTGCCTCTCCTCCGCCCCCCTTCCTGCCATCCCCGAGTTGATTCCCTCTAGCACCGAAACTTTGTCGGTTTCATAGGCAAGGAACATTACGTTCATGTCTATGGCATCGTCTATGCCATTTCTTTCGTCTCCACTTTCGGCACTCAGTTTCTTCTAGCAAATTGCAGCAGGACGCGCGACAGACTGGACCAAGGGTCATTGAAGGTTTTGTGACACCTGGCAGAACGTGGTTGACTCTGTGGGCAAACTTGTTTATAGTTTGCCATGTGGTAGGACCTAGAGCCTAGAGCCCTTCTATCGCTCCCTTCTTTGCAACACGTGGCACTCAGCTCTGGTCTCTGGCCTCTTGTCTCCGCCACGTGGTGCAACTGCGCAGGCTTGGAGTCACCGGACTTGTCAACTGAGCACTCGACCGCTGTAGTCTCTGCCACATGTCTCTCTTGGGCCGCAATCTCCCCTTGCTCCGCTTTTGAACATCGTCTTTCGAACCTCCACGTGGGTGCTTCAAGTTTCAAGCCTTGGCTCCACGAACCTCCAAAGCTCCTCCACTCTCGTCGAGCCTCCCTCCCTCTCCCCCGAACCTCCAAAACCTTTGCCCTCCTTCCACGTGGAGGGTCTTGTTGCCCTCCTTTAAGATTCTACTTAGCTTCATGTTGTTCTTAGATCTAGTTGTACAAAGTTATTTCTATTGTAATGAAGAACTTTGGGGCCAGGCCTTTTTTAGGGCACTTTTCATGGCCTTTTTAACACTAGTGGTCCCTTGATTAAATGGTGGCCCACTTTCTAGGAGCTCTTGGTGCTTTTTGTCTTTGTGGGATTTTCTTTTTGGCACTTGCCACATTAATTATGGGCCTTTTTGCAATCTTCCAAGTCCTACATATTACTTAAACATACACCAACACTTTAACCTATTAAAGGTTAGTGAAATGCATGCATTCTAGTTCTTGGACTAATCCTAGTCCCTTGTGGGCATTCCTACAGTTTTCCTACCAATGCAAAGCAAAGTAAAAACTTATTCTAGTTAACCCAAGTCAACTTTCTTTTGACCAAAGTCAATCTAATAATTTAATTCTTGGAAGAAGCACCAATTGGTTGTTAAAGAATGTAAGATCGTGCTAAACCTAGTGCAACTAGATGAACATAAGAATTACAGAGTCTCAAAGCATAGAAGAAACTCCATGAAAGAGATGATGAGCAACTATGAATCAATCTATTCCAAATCTATATAATCAACAATACATAATAGGCTTCTTATATAGAGAGAGCCCTTTGAATAGTCAACATTTGTGGGATCCTCTGATCCACATCTGTCCTTATGGGTGTCCTTGATCCACATCCTCACATCATGTAGTCCACATCCTAGGGTGGCTACTGTAATACATTCCTATACCACACTTTTTTTTGGTAAAATCCATTGTATTTATATGCTCATAAATTTACAATATGGGAGGTCTCCCACACACTAGCAAAGAACTCCGAGAGAGAGCCCAATAGAAGAACTCAAAAACAAGTAGAGAACACTTCAAGGCAAGTAGCATCCAAATCCCTTGCAGCAATACTGTCATGTAAAGACTGCTTAAGGGACATTCTGAAGAAAATATATGCCTGAGGAAACTGTTGACCCATCCTAGAGTGCAGTCTCTGTGTCCAGATGGTCCATAATACCCAAAAGCGAGTCCAATGAAAGAAAAGGAGTAATGGAGACATCTGAGATGAGCAGCATCCAAACATCCAGAAAAGTTTCCCAAATCTGATAGAAGGGAACCGAAGCCGCAGTAAATGAGAAACCTGAGTGATCAATGTGCGAGAGTGCGGGCAAAACCATAATAAGTGAGGAACTGTCTCGCGAGGATGAGAGCAACGGGGGCAGAAAGGAGAAGCAATGCGGCGAGCTGCCAATTTCACCCCAATGGAAAAGGCTCCCACTATACATCTCCAAAAGAAAAGCCTCTGTTTCAATGGCAATTTGGTTTTCCAGATTTTCATGAGACGGGATTGCCACCAAGATAAAGGCCTATCCAAATTCCAAAGAGTGTTGGCATGCTTGTCAATCCATGGCTGTGGAAGAAGAAATCTGTAAACCTTCGAGGCAGTCAGATTGTGTATCGAAAGTGTATATGCAGCAGGAGGTATGGAAGTCAAATTCCAGTCCATTAATCTGTCCTGTGCAAACAGTGGAGGAACCGGAACAAATGGCTGCATCATAATTGAAAGTGTTCTCCAAATGGATCTATGATGCAGACCCAAGGAAAATGTCCTGCAAGCTTGTGGAAATGAAAGTGTATAGCCTTGTTGATCCACAACATCACCAACAAATCTTATGCCCAATTTCATGAGATTATATGCTTTGATAGGTGCCTGTAAAGCGAGAGGCGATGCAAACACCTTGCTCC